>NC_079348.1:13232950-13282562 GCF_029582105.1 Oenanthe melanoleuca | reverse complement strand
GAGGAGCTGGGCAGCAGCTTCCTACTCAGCTCAGTTGCAGCAGAGAGAGAAGATAACCAAATGTCATTGTGCTGGCCTAGCTGCATGATCATTAATTAGGCAAATATGACCTTCTGTGCCAGTTTGCTCTTGAGAACCTGGGCTTGCTGGGGACGAACACACAGGCAGGCTGGAAATATCCCAGCTCCTGCCACCCAGCCTGTTCCCCCTGTGCCCCTGCAAGAACAGCACAGCCCTGTGTGGCAGCCCCAGCCAGTCTTACCAGCCTGTGCCAGGCTCCTCTGCAGGCTCAAACACCCCTTAGAAGGACTCCAGCCCCTTCTCTGTCCTAAAGAGCAGCAGAGAAGTCTGGTTTTCATGAAATGCTGCTGTTCAGATCCCAATCAACTCTCCCACCTCCCTCACCCAACCCCCAGCATGGCCCTGCAGAGGCTCTGGGCTCACCCAGCGACTGTTTCTGCACCACTTCAGCCCAAACCCTCAAGGCACTGGCAATCTCCACTCCCCTGTGACCCAGCTCCATTCCAGTGCAGAGGGGCTGAGCCACACCCGGCTCCACAAGCCCAGTTTCTCTCTCATCAGTCCTGTGGCTCACAAATCAAGGCAATGCACTTGCCCTGATGTGCCAGAGAGGGGAAAGCCCAAGACAGGGGTAAGGCAAAGTCTCTTCCAGGGGCAAGGAATGATCCAGAGAGACAACCCACACAAGATTCAGCCTGCAGGCTCTGTGCTTGTCCCTCACCTCAGAGCTGAGGGGAAAAGGGCAGAGGCTGATTTTGATCCACCCAGAAACTCACTGCACCACCACAAAGCTTCCAGACAACACCAGGGACTCCCAGTGCTGTTCATCAGCCTGTAATTATGGCAAGTGCTTTGCAGTCCCTTGTTGTTAGACACCAGCAAAGACTCCAACACCCACTTCAACCATATTTTTACAAAATAAGATTCAAAAGTCACCAACTTACAACAGAAACAGGGCTGTAACCCAGGGGTTAGTGAGCTGTGCTGGGGAGCTCAGCCCCACCTGCTGCCTTTTGGGGCACAACTATCTGGGCTGGATGAAGCTGGGGATTGATCCAAGTTACATGGTGTCTCACAGTCCCTGCTACAACACACTAACAAAATAAGTATCAGAGAGAACTTTACTGCTATTAATACCAAAATGTGTATTTTGTATCACAAGTGGGCTCTCAACAGCAGCCAACTGCTTGTACAAGCAGAAGATCCACACTGAGTCAGTCTGAACTCTCAGAGCCACAGCATAGAAACTCCTTCCTCAGCCCACAGGAACAGGTCCTCACTGAATTTAGGCTGTCATGACACTTCAGGAACGTGGTTTTCACGTGGCCCCTTCCCCACCAGCATGGGTCAGGCAGCAGAGCCCCTGAACCCCGCTGCTTTATCTGCAGCAGGGTTTTGCTCCCAAGGTTTCTCTTCTTCTACTGTTTCTGCACTGCCTGTTGCTGTTCTTTCAGCTGGCTGACAAGCTCTTCAGCATACACCTTGAAGAGGGGGACAGGGTCCTGCAACAAAGGAGAGGATAAACCATGTTAAAGGAGTGAACCTAAGCAGCAGCAAGGGGAAGTGCAATGGGGAGCCCAGGGATTGCTGGCAGCTAAAACCAGAGGAAGATGTGACTGAGTTTTATTCAGGGCTGAACAAGGCAACCTGTTGTGCCACAGCTGCTCTCAGCTCTGTAACCCTCCCTCAGAGAGGGCAAACATCTGTATGGGGCATTCAGCAGCTTCCCCAGTTCTGAGAGCAGATGAGAAACATCAGTAGCTCCCAAGGATCCCTCTCCTTCCTTTTCCTTTCCCTCCCTCCTGCCATCAGTGTGTACTGGAGCATGTGGGTGAACATACCTCATGAAGGAGCTGGATGTGCAGCCACAACACCTCAGTGCTAAGCACTGCCTCAGGAACTCACCTTTTTTTCCAGGAGCCTCTGTTTTTCTATGGCTTCTTCCAAACTCAAGCCAACCCATTCAGCTTCTTCTTCTGGGATCACAAATTCCTGTGATGAAAGGAGAAGGTAGCACAGTCTTTGCAGGTGACCAACATGTAAATATCTCTATGCCCAGAACATAAACATATGATTCCATGGGAACATTACTATGGACAAATCTCAGAGCCCTGTTGTCATTTCTAACAACCAAGGTCCTCTTCCCTTCTCTCCTTTCTTCTTAGCAAGGGTCCTGCTCTCTGATCAGCTGTGTCTGCTCCTGCAATTCTTTTATGTAGTTCTGGGGCTGTTTCTCAGCACAGCTCCATGTGCGGTGGGTGCTGGTGGTGTTTCCATGCTGGGACAAAACTGAACAGCACATGGGCACTCTGGGCTCTTCCCCCAGAGGTAGAACAAATTCTTACTTGTTTTTATTGCAGACTCTCACTGACCTCAATCACGGCAAAAATACTGCTTCTTGTGTCCCTAATGATGAGTACAAAAACTAGTAGCCTACAGAAAGAAGAAAAACCTTATGATGTTTACATTTTCTTGTCCCTCAGCACAGGAGCACCAACACCAGTGATGGGTGACCATCCAAGCAACAAACACCAGGCCAGGAGCCCACCTTGTACTTGTCATAGATGGCCTCTCTCCTGGCTGGATCGTTGGGATGCAGCTGGGGATCCCGCCGGGCCAGGCGCAGCAGCATCGTCCGCTTCAAATCCATCCCCAGCTTGGAGCACATGTCAGCTTTGGGAGTCTGCAGAAAGAGACTGGAGTCAGGCTGCACCAAGGGACCAGCTGCCAGGGAGCACAGCAGCCTCCCAGCACACTGACAGCATGGGCAGCTTATCCGCACACAGCAGAGGCTCTCAGGACGCATGTTGTGAAAGGGCAAGGATCTGTTGGAATTGTTCTGAAGACCATTTGATCACAGGTCTGAGTTTTAATATCAAGGGCTTCAATCAAGAGGGTATTAAAGGCTGGAAGCATTAGACCTGTATTAAAACATTAACAGCAGAAATTCTTCAGCCTGGAGAGGAGATAGAGGCAGAGCTCAGAAGGGACTGCAGCTCCTCCCCGTCTCTGCTCCCTGTGACAGGAATGGGACCAGGGAACAGCTGGAGCTGTCAGGGAAGGGCCAGACTGGATTTTGGGAAAGGTTCTTCCCCAGAGGGTGTTGGCACTGCCCAGGCTCCCCAGGGAATGGGCACGGCCCTGAAGCTGCCAGAGCTCCAGGAGTGTTTGGCCAATGCTCAGGCACAGGGTGGGGTTGTTGGGGTGTCTGTGCAGGGCCAGGGGCTGGACTGGATGATCCTTGTGGGTCTATTCCAACTTGGGATTTTCTGTGCCTGAGTTCTAGGCCTCCGTGCCTGCCAGCCCAGGGGTGAGGGCAGTGTGGGCACAGCGGCTGCGGTACCTTCAGGATGTAGAAGTCGAAGCCGAAGGCGGCGTCGATGAGGTCGAGCGTGCGCATGGTGACGGTGATGGTCAGCGTGGCGTCCAGGATCTCGCTGTAGAACTGCCGCTCGAACAGCTGCGGCTTCCAGGTCTTGGGCAGCCTGGTGGAGAGCTGGGCACGGCGCGGCGGTCAGGGGCGGCCCGGGGGAGGCGGTCGGGGGCGGCCCGGGGGAGGCGGTGAGGGGCGGCCCGGGGGAAGGCGGTGAGGGGCCGCCCCGGGGGAGGCGATCGGGGGCGTCCCCGGTGCTCGCAGCCCGGGCTGGGGAAGGGCGCGGCGCTCACCTTGTCGTTGCGCGCGTAGCGGAAGCCGCGGATCCATCCCTCGCCGCCCCAGAGCCCCTCGTTGGCGGCGGGCGGGAAGTACACGGGCACCGGCACGTCCTGCACGCGCTCGCGCTGCCCGGTGCGCGGGTTCCGCCGGTAGCGCAGGCCGTGCGGCTCCCAGTGCACGGGCGTGGGCGGCGTGTCGTCCTGCAGCGAGGCCAGGTAGTGCTGCGGCAGGCGGGCGCAGATGCCGTCCCGCAGCCGCATGGCGGCCCAGAGCCGCGGCGGGAAGCGGTGCAGCGGCATCGCCCGTCCCCGCGGCCCGGCCCGGCCCCGAGCCGCTGCCACTTCCGCCCCGCGGGGTCACGGCCATCGCTCATTGGCTGGCGCGGACGGAGCAGGACGGCGGCCGGGAAGGGCCGCGCCGCGCCCGCGTTTCGCGCCCGGCCAGGGCGGAGGGCGCTGAGGGTGATGGCCGTGCCCGGACAGGAGCAGGAATGGGCACCGGAGTCCCCCCTCAATGGACTCGGGGAACGGCTGGAGCTCAGGGAATGGCTCTTCCCCAGAGGGTGCTGGGCACGGCCCCGGGGCTGTGGAGCTCCAGCAGCGTTTGCTCGGGGACGCACAGGTGAGATTGTTGCGGTGTCTGCGCAGGGAATTGGAGTGGATGATTCGTGTGGGGCTCTCCCCACTCAGGATATTCAGTCATCCTGGGCGAAAGAACTTCACACTGGAACACGGCCCTGGGATCTCCCTCTCTGGGGACATCCCAAACCCCACCCGGACACGTTCCTGTGGCACCTGCTCCAGGTGGCCCGGCCTGGGCAAGGGGAGTGGGTGAGAGGAGGCTCCTGGAGCCCTGTGATTGTGTGACTGCAACCACCAGGCGTCTGCCCGCAAATACCGTCACCTTTATTAAATTATAAAACTGTAAGCTTTAAAATTTACTGTATAAAATAATCACAGGTATTAACAGCAAAGAAAAAAATAACCTTCCCGCCCCCCCAGACACAGGAATTTGCTCGGATTTTACCCAAAATAATTAACCCTCCCTCCTGGAGGCACCAAAGCCAAGTCAGCAGGGAGGGAGCAAAGCAAAAATTAATGATCAAACACAAAATAAACAATCATGTCAGTGGGATTCCTTGCCCCAAAGCTTCTCCTGCTTCCAGCATGGAAATCCCTGAAGGGAAAGGCCCGATGAGGAATTATTGCTTTCTATGATAACCAGCAAAACCCAGCCATATCAGTGGCATCAGGTCACACTGGTGGCACCCAGGTCACATTGGCAGCAGTCAAGTCACACTGGTGGCACCTGAGTCACACCAGCAGCACCTGGGTCACACTGGAAGCACACAGGTCACCTTGGCAGTACCCAGGTCACACCAGTGGCACCCAAGTCACACTGGCAGCAGTCGAGTCACACTGGTGGCACCTGGGTGACACTGGCAGCACCCTGGTCCCACTGGCGGCACCTGGGTCATGCTGGCAGCACCCAGACCAGTCTGGTGGCACCCAGGTCCCACTGGCAGTACCCAGGTCACACCAGTGGCACCCAAGTCACACTGGCAGCACCCAGGTCCCACCTGTGGCCCGGCATGGACGGCACGGCTGTGAAGGAGCAGCGGTTGCCTGCTGTGGTGCTGGGGCCTCAGCACCACTGTGCAAACCAAGACAGGGGGGGAAAAAAAGTGCCTAAAAGTGGTAGAAGTCAGAGGAAGCCCTGAGGGCCCCATGTCCCCTTTCCTGCCCTGCTGCTCTAGATGGCAGCAGCACAAGGAAACACAGGGGACACAGGTGAGGGGGGGATGACACTGCTGGGTATGGACAAGTGCCCTTCACTTGTCCTGCACCTGCTTAAAAAGGGGGACATTGCAGAGGAAGGGGAGGCAGAGGGATAAAGTGCAGAGCTGAGCTGGGCGCTCTTCAAAGCAAAGAAAGAACCCAGAGGAGGCAAATCCTTCATGAAAAGCTCTTTCCTCCCCAAAGCCACCTGAGGAAGGGCTCCCAGCAGCACACACCAGGCTGACACAAGCTGGAACGATGTAGTTGAGCCCTTATCTGTAGAAGGATGGGCAAGGACAACTTCCCTGGTTGCCAAGGTCTGCCCTTGCTTTCTGTGTGCCCTAGAGTAAGGCTTAGGTGAGACACACTGCAAAGGAGACCTTGGCCACCTGGGGAGCCCCTGGTGATGCTCCTGGCTGGGCTGGGACACTGCTGTGGCCTCAGGACCCTGCAGCACATCCAGGCTCCGAGGCACAGCAGGCTGGAGGAGCAGCTGAGGCACCACCCTGAACCACCTGTGCTGCCCCAGAGAGAGCCCTGCCCATGCCAAACCCCCCAAAAAGAAGGAAACAGTGAATCCCTGAACACCATCAGCCTGTCTTCTTCCAGAGCTCAAGTTAAAATCAGACTAAACCCTGCACTACTGTGGGTTTCACAGCTCTGGCTGAGATGCTGCTCCTACCTTTTGTATGTCCTCACATGGGGTTTTTCACATTCCTGCCAGGTCTGACCCTGAATCCAGGGCCCAAGTCCCAGCCTCATTCATCCCCCACAGCATCAGGACCAGATAAGAGCAGCAGCACCTGTTTCAGAGGGAGAGAGGCTCCAGACCCCAAGGAGATGGCAGCCAAGGGCCCACCATGTGTTGGGATCAGCTCCCTCCCTCCCCATCAGCACCAAGGGCACTGGGCAGCATTTGCTCCCCAGAACAGAAGAAGAGTGTTCTTATCTTGGGTTCAAATGCTGACTGCAGGATGGTAGGGGAGGTCCCTGTCCCACATCCTCTACCAGGACAGGGTGCAGAGAAGAGCTCAGCAGCCAAAGCCTTGGCTCCAGCTTAGTGCGGGCTAAGCCCAAGCCTCATGGATGCAGCAGTGGGGGAAGAAGGGTTGGCGATTTCCCCCAGGGCTATGGGGGGGGTGGGGGACAAGCAATTCCTTGATCTTGAACCATGAAGAGCCTGCCCCACCCCAGCAGAAAAGCAGACTTGCCTCCACAACACCAGCCCAGACCATCTTCATCTTTAAACCCAGTCCAGGCTGCACCCTCCTGTCCAGGGAACGAGCACATGAGAGGACTGACCCTGTGTGAGGGGCAGCCATGGCCAAGAGCAGCTCCCATCCCTCCACCCCTGACCAGGACAGGTCATGTCACAGCGTAGAGCTCCTCACGGTCATTCTGGCAGATCTGGTAGCGGCACGTGAGCTTCTGGGGCCAGGCCCAGGGCTTCTTGTGCTTGTCCTGAGGAGGGAGCAGGAAAGCCACGCTGCAAGCCACCAGCACGTGCCAGATGCTGTGGGTGTAGTAATAGTTCTCATTGGTTTCCATGAAAGCGTACACTGAGATGGCAATGAAAGCCAAGGTGATCCCTGGGAGGAGGTAGAAAACCCAGCGCTTCCACGAGGAGGGGTAGCAGTGCCTGCGCTTCGCTCCGTGGTGAACCTGGGGGTCAGAGCACACGGGGGTGAAGCAGCCAGACAGAGGCTGGGGCAGGGACCCCACAGACCCTGCCAACCCCCCAGGGTGCCTGCTGTCCCTGAGGAATTCAGCCCCCCCGCTGTGCAAAAGCCTCCCAGGAGCTGTGACACCAGAGCCCAGCACAGATGCTATAGCTCCTGCCCAGCCCATGTTTTGGGACAGCACTGCAGCTCCAGGTCTGAGACCCAAACCAGGGGGTTTCTCAGCTGCTGCAGGGCCGGAAGGTGAATCCCTTGCCCTGCCTCCTCCACCTGGATGTTTCAGGGTTTCGAGCCATGCCTGTGGATGGGCTGGAGCCTTGGATCTGCTCTACACCACCATTCCCCACGGGGAGCAAAGGGCAGCAGGTCCTGCTCGATTGCCCTCACTTACCCACGCTGTAACCATGATGAAGAGGGCGAAGAGGCAGGGACCCATCATGTTCCACACCCCTCTGCGGTCCAGCTGCAGGGACATGGCAATTAACAGGGTCCCCAAGACAAAAAGGACCTGGAAAAGAGACACCACCTTTACTGTCAGGAGCTCATCTGCTGAGAGAGTACAGCCAGACGTGCCACAGGCAAGGAGAACCTCTTCTGGCTACCCAGCTCTGCATCTACATAAGAGTCAGGAAAAACACCTTTGAGAAGGAGAAACCACAGAACCCACAAACCTTTACCCCAAATCTCAGGGGAAATCTTCAGCCTCTCTAAGCATGCAGGCTCACGAGCCAAACTGCTGGGTGGCACTGGGTGACAAACAGGCTCTGTCACCCAGCTGTGTCATTAAAATACAGCGGGGAGGGGGCTCAGCCAGGGGACTGACTCTGGGCTGGCTGGGCCTGGTGGAGACACCTGGCACTCACGTATTTCAGGATCTTCTTCAGGCGGGCCATGCACAGGATGGTGACCCAGATGGCCACCACGGAGCCCAGGAAGTCGCAGTACTGCAGCGTGTCGTAGTCCATGATGCACATCACGGCCACGCCCGGCTGGTCACACGCGTGGTAGAACTGTGGTCAGGGACAAAAGCAAAGCTCAGCATGAACCCAGCAGCACCACACGGCTCTCTGGGAAGGGGAGGCAGGAGAAGGCTCAGCCCACAGGCAGGATCTCTCCTGCAGTGGCTCCAGGAAGCTCCACCAAAGCACTGTGGCTTCATGGAATGCAGATGAGAGCAGGCACCCTGCAGTGTCCCAGCAGCTCTGAAAGGGCAGGACATAGTGCTGGAGCCAGTCCAGAGGAGGCATGGAGTTGATAAGGGGGCTGAAGCACCTGCTCTGTGAAGACAGGCTGAGAAAGTTGGGGCTGTTCAGCCTGGAGAAGAGAAAGTTGCATGGAGAACTGATAGCACCTTCCAGCATCTGAAGGGGGCTACAGGGAAGCTGGAGAGGGACTCTTCTCAAGAACTGGAGTGATGGGACAAGGACTAACGGGTACAAATTGAAAGAGGGGAAATTTAGGTTAGATATTAGGGAGAAATTTTTTACTGTGAGCAAGGTGAAACAGGTTCCCAGGGAGGTTGTTGATGCTCTAGCCCTGGAAATATTCAAAGCCAGGTTGGATAAGGCCTTGAGCAACCAGATCTAGTGGGGTGTCCCTGTCTATGGGACTAGGCGATTTTTAAGGTCCATTCCAACCCCTTAACATTCTTGGATACTACAATGTGCCCATGGAGTGACCCCAGAAGCTGCTTGTGGAGCTCTAGGATGGGCTGCTCCATCCAAGACCTCACAGTGGTGCAGCATTCCCAGAGCTCAGGGGGAGGTGCCAGGGGACACAGGCAGTCCCTACCGTGGAGAAGAACATGGTGTAGGTGTAGACAGAGGCCTCCACCAGGTAGAAGCGATAGACAGCGACTGCAATGGCTGGCAGGAACATGAGGTTGCTCAGGGTGAGCAGCAGCGTGGCCAAGTTCTGTGTGCCCACGGTCTGGGCCTTGGTGTCATCTGTGCAGCTCCAGCCACCCCAACCTGTGGACAGAGAGCGGTCTGTGGATCTCAAAGGCCCTGCCTTGTGCTCCCACAGCAGCCAGCAGGAGCCTGGGATGCCTGAGAAGGAGCAATCCCACACCCAGACTGTCCCTGAGCCCCTTCTCCATCAGCCTCTCTTGCCCCTGCTCTCAGGGTGGTCTCATTACTCCTCATGCACTCTGCTGTGGGATGCTGAGGAACCCCAGCAGGGCTGCCTGGCTGCCCTGAGGACATTCCTAGGTTGTCCCCATGTAGCAGAGGCCATCCTACATCCAGACTGGCACTTTCCATCCCTGCAGTAACTCAACACACACAACTTGCTGGTAGAACATCATGCACTCAAGGTTCAGATGCTCCACGTGATGGTTTAAGTTGGGTGCAAATCAGGAATCAGGTGGAGAATGATTCCCAGCACTGAGGAAGCCACTGGGCTCTCTCCTACCAGCTATCATAGCAGGGCAGACCCAAAACCAGGTCAGGCTGCTCTGAACCTTCCCCAACTGACTTTTGAAGATCTTCAAAGATGGAAACCTGGGACCTGTACAAAAACAAACAGCTCTGAAGGGCAGGGAAAAAGTGTCTTCTTCAATTTATGTGAAAATTTGCTTGCTGCAGCCAATGTCTGTGGCCTCTTGCCCTTTCCCTGTGCTCACCCTGTATAGCTGGCCCCAGGGTCCCTGTAACTTCTGTGGGCAGCAGAAAGTGTGATTGGTCCCACTCCAGCTCCTCTTCCACAAACCCACTGCCTCAGCCCATGGTGACATCCAGGACTGCACAGGGGACTGAGAGTGAAAATTTCCTGAAGGACACTGCCTGACACAAAACACAACTCTCACCCTCTGACTGAATACCAAGGACTGAACTGAGGCAATCTCTATGAACACAAATCTGCCTCTTCCTAAAAAAAAAAAAAAAAAAAAAAAAAAAAATTATTTAAATTGAAGATTAGGATGCCCATTCCCTCCTGTTGAAAAAAGCAGGTCAGCCACAGGGCAGCTGGGGTATGTGCAGGCACTCCATGGTCAAGAAGCAGAATTAACTGTAGCATCCATCCCATTCCAGAGCCACTGGAACCCACAGCAGCAGCTCTGCCCCGTGTGCTGGCTCCCTGCCAGGCAGAGCCCAGGGAACCTACTCTCTCTGGTTTATTTCTGGGTCATGAATATGCAGATGGGGCGTTTTGCTCAGAGTGATTCAGCAGAAAGCTGTCCTTAGCCTGATTCCCCAGTTGCCTTAAGGTGCTCAGTGCTTCCCAGAACCTGGCATCCCTGGGGAAATCAGGATGCTGCTCTCCATCTCGCTCCTCACCCATCATCAGCACTGCAGCAGGGAGCCACAGTTTGCCTTGTCCTTCTGCTGAGAACAGGTGCACAGACCCACCCAAGCACAGCAGAACTCATCTTCCCTACACCACAGACTCCCCAGGCCATTAAGATAATTAGTAGCTGACACAGATATTCCTCCTCCAGGGGCACCTCTGAGTCTAAGGCTCTTGGCAGGAGACACACAGGGACCGCAGCCCGGCCCATCACATTCCGTACCAGGAACCTACACAGCAAACTCCCTGACAGGCACAGGCATTTTCAGATACCCTGATCTCTCTGGGGATGCTCAGAAGCCCTTCTCCAAGCCCTGGGGGACCTCAAGCTATCCTCATCCCAATTCCCCATCACCCCTGGGCATTTCCCAAGACTTTACTTCCCCAGGCACTGTAGCACTGCCGGCCATGGCAGACCCCAGGCTCCCCCACTCAAACACCAGCATTTTAAGCTGTGCTGTCCCCTCGGGGAGGATGGCAGAGCTCCCAGGAGAAGGCACTCACCAGCCTTGCAGCTGCAGGCAGCATAGAGGTAGCCGTGCCTGCGCAGGAGGCTGCACTGCCCGTAGGGCCCGCAGTCGTTGAAGCAGGGGGTGAGGTACGCGAACACCGTCACTCTGGCCTCGGCACCGCTGCATTCCCTGCAAGCACAGCACAGCATGTCCCCTTGGTGCCACAGGCCTTGGGACAGCCCTGTGCTCTGCTCGCCCACACCAGGCTGTGCTGCTCTGTGCAAGCTCCCTGCTATTTCAGGATCTCCTCCATCACCCCCAGGAGCCACCAGCAGAGTCTGCTCCCTTGCCACTGGGGCTGCCAAACTGATGTCCAGGTGGGTGTCAGCTCTCCCCAGGCCCCCATGGCAGACCCCAGTGCCCATGACTGTCCTCAGGACAGTGTCACCAGTGCTGTTGTGCATCATGCACTTGGCTCCTTACACAAGAAATCAGCAGGAAGGCAAACTGCAGGAATTCAGGCACAGCTGCCTGCACCTTAGAGACCTCCCAGAAGGGTGACAGCAGCAATTATTTCCCAGTTTATCACCTCTGAATCCACCTGGGGAAGGGGAAGCTCAGCTAGGCAGGCTCTGCCATCTGCAGTCTATGTGAGCTGTGCCACCTCAGCATCAAACAAGCTGCTTGGGTGCTCACAAGGGAGCAAGTGAGCAGGGCCACCCAGCTCCCTGTCCCTCTGCAGCCCCAGTTCAGCTGACACCAGGTGAGAGGAGCCCACAGCCTGGGCAGCAGGACAGGGGGTCAGGTTTGCTCACACAAGCCAAGGGCAGTGGGATGTAGTGGGATGAGATCCAGACTCACCCCTGTCCCTTGGGGCAGAGGAGCTGCAGGGACAGGAACCAGTCATCTGTCTGTGGGTACAGGACAATCAGCATCGCTTCTGCAGAGGATGTGCTCACACTCAGAGGGTAGCCCTGGGAAAAAGCTGAGAGAAAAGAGGGTGCTGGATGTGCCAGGGCTTGAGGAGAGGAGCCCACAGCAATCCTAGGCTGAGACTGACCACACAGGAATCAGCTGCCTCCTGTGACTCCCTGCTCCCATGCTCAGGAGGCACCAGGAACTCCATGATCAAGATCTTTTTTCTTGAGATCTGTTTTTTCTTTCATCTCAGTTCCTGGTACATATCTGGGCAGCACAGGGCACCTGGAACAGCCTGTTGTCTTGGCTGGTCCTCCAGTACACAGCTTAGCTGCTTTGCACACCAGCAGTACCTTCACCATCCCCAAACCTCCTGCCAACAAGGCTGGAAGAGCCTCAGCTGGTAGCCAGACCTTCCTTTGGTGGAGGCTATCTCGTGGTGCCAAAACCAGCACCTGCATCCCAGCACCCTGGGAATGTGCCAGCACAAAGACCTCATGAGGGTTTGTGCAAAAATCAGTTTCTTTGGGACACACCATGAAGTCCTGAGTCAGTTAACAGCTCGCCAGGTCTAACAGCAGAGCCTGAGATGACACAGTTGAGCTGGTGGCAGCGCCAGCATCTCTCCTACCTGTGCTGCAGTTCCGTGTGGCGTTGAGGGACAGCACTGGAGAAGCAGCACTCACACAGGCTGCCACGGTGGCATTGGCCAGGCTCACAGATGTCTGAGCAAACAGAGCAGTGTCCCACGTTAGAGTTCCCCCATGCCATCCCCCTGCACCATTCCTTTCCCATAATAAATCCTTCAGGTCACGTCACCCATCAATTCAGAGGGTTTCTATTTCACTGAGCCTTGTGCTACCACCACATTGTGTCATGGGTGAGAGACAAGAGACCCTCACATGGGGGACCCTGCCAGGGGAATTGCCCCAAAGCTGAGATACCCACACATCATTTCAGTGTCAGCACAGGGGAGACACAATTCAGTCCACAGATCATCAGGGCTGAACCCTGGTACAGCTCCCAGGAAGTTTCATGGAATTTCAACGGGCTGATTTTGGTGGTGGTGGTGGGGTGTCACTGAAGGAATCTGGGAATCAGTGACTTGGACAGGAACATCCCTGGGTTCCCCTGCTCAGCCTCCTCTCCTGGTGGCAAGGTGCCAGGCTCCCATGGAGAAGATGGCATTGCAGCTGCTTTCCACTTAGTCTCCTCTGCGTCACTGCCGCCACATGCCGCAGGCTGTGGCATTTGAATTGGAGCCGGCAGGTGGGACATGCTGGCAGCAGCTAAAAAAGGCTCAGAGTATTTTGTAACAACAGGAAGAGAAATAGTCCCACTGGCACCTCCAACCTGTAGAGCATGCAGCCCAGGAGCAGGGAGAAGCCCTGCCAAGGGGACCCAATCCATCAAGCAGCCTGCACACCTTGTTGAGCAGCAGGCTGACCACGAGGGATCCCCCGCTGTCCATGCCCGTGTTGAGGTTGAGCAGGAGCAGGCTGGGGCTCAGGGAGCTCACGGGCACGCTGGGGCCGCTCAGGAGCCGGTAGCGCACGGACACCACATCCAGGTCCTCCCTCACCACGGGCTGGCTCTGCAGGCAGGAGCTCCTCTGGCCAGACACGTTGTGTGGAGCCTCTCCTGCAGCTGGAGTGAGGCTGCCTGCTGCTCCTGGTCTGGCACCAGCTTGACTCTGGTTTAGGCTGATGAAGTTAAGGAAGGAACTGGTGCTTCCTGGTCTGCAAACTAGAGCAAATATAGAAGAGGAATCAGCACAGCCAGGTCTAGCACCTCAGCCAGGCAGGGCCCCAACAGATCCAGTGCCCCAAGGACAGCACAAACTGGGGGGGTTCAGGGGGTTCATGCCCTGCATCATCTGTCCCTGAGGTGCCATCTTTGCAGGAGGAGCATCCACAAGCTGGGACATGCTGGGAGCCAGACAGTGGTACAGTGGGTAGAAGCACCCTGGAGCTGCAGGGAAGGGGGAAGAGAAGAAGGGATAACACAGCACCATCAAGGAGTGCCCAGGGAGTGCTCACTCACCAGCAGCAGAGCTCAGCACTCAGCTGTCCCACAGCTACAGTCCCTCCTAGCTCCCCATATGTGAGCAAACAAAACTGAACAGGAGGGATAAGGCAACTCAGTGGAGCTCCAGGCACAGGACATCACACTGTGGCAGATGGAGCTGAATGGGACGCTTGGAGTCCCACTGCTGGAGACTGTCCATTGCTCCCTGTGCTACCCTCTAACATCTCTGCTGCCAGTGCCAGCTCTTCCAGCACACAGTATAAGGCTCTGCTTTGAAGAGGACGTGGCAGAACCCCCAGCACAAAAAAAGGTACCTAGTTGGTGAGCTTCCAGCAGTCAAATTGAGATTATGGTCATGTGCCACAATCACAATCACAAGGACCTTGTGAGCCACATGGTGTCACTGGAAATGGTGACACCCCCTTACAATCACTCCAGACATTTCCTCAAGCAAACCTCTGTGGTTTCCTGCCTGTAGCCTGCTCTTGGCCAATTGGTAGTCAACACAGCCTTAATCTAGTGTACCACAGAAAACTATTTTCTCCACGAAATTTTAAGCCAGCCACTTCTTCCCAAACAACCTCTAGAAAAATAACACTGAACTTTTCAGGTGTTCCCAAACAGGCAGCTCTAGCAAAAGCCTCGCTGGGGTGAACACTAGAGTTTTGAATTTTGTCCCCAAAGCAAAAACTAGGGTGTCCAAGAGGAAGCAACCAGCATGATGAGGAGCATAGAGCACCACAGTCATGAACCCAAAGACCCAAGGGGGACAGAGCACACACAGAGCTCCCTCTGGTCCTTCCCTCATGGCCAAAGGACATGGAATCCCACCTGTGAAAGAAGCCAGCATCTCCACTGACACACTGGCATTGGCAGTGCCGAGACTCTCCACCATGATCTGCAGCCATTTCTCCCAGGGGGGCGAGTCCAGGGCCAGGCTGCAGTTGGTGCTCCCCGTGCAGGTGAGGCTCCTCTGGAAGGACTGGGGCAGGGTGATGGAGCCCAGCAGCACCCTCACAGTGCAGGCTCTCTGCTCGCTGGTGACGCAGCTGCTCAGCTGGAACCGCATCCCTGCGGCGTGTTTGGGAACGAAGACCCTGCGGGGGGAGGGAGCAACAGTTTGCAATGCTTGTACTCTCAACACAAGCCAGGTCCCCAGGGCTTTGTGACAAGAGCTAGACTGCCCTGGATGCTGTGAAAATCCTTCCCAAGGCAAACACCTGGAAGAACTAAAACTCCTGCAGTTGAATCTAATGACCACCTGGGAAGAGTCGGAGAAGGGTGCTCGTGTACTCCCCGTGCAGACCCTACCACTGCTGCAGGGAGCTCAGCAAAAGGCTCCAGCCCCACATGAGAACAACTCTTGCTTCCCCTAAGCAGCTTATGTGGGAAATCCCACCCCTCCATGCCCTCAGTTGCCCACCCACTGCTCCCACTCACTTGACATGCAGTGGCTTAGCAGGCGAGACAACGGTGTGTGGCATGGGGACACCAGGCTCCAGGACAGGCATATCAGTGAGTCTGAGCACAAACATATCTGCCTGGAACATATAGGGGCATGGAGTGGAGAAACCCTGCAGGAGGGGAGAGCACAGGGTCAGCTGTGGTCGTGGTGAGACACAGGGCAGGGCACTGGGAGGGAGCCTCACCTTCACCTCGATCCTGCCCGCAGCCTCGGGCAGGTGGGCGGCGATGAACCAGTCCCCTGCAGCAGGGGTGGTGACGTTCACAAAGGTGGTGTTCTGCACAGCGCTGCCCAGCGAGATGCTGATGTTGTAGGAGGGACGGACGGTGGCGTTGGCAGGAAAGCGAGTGCCCAGAGGGTTGATGACGGGAGGGGCTCCGTGGCGAAAGTGCCTGCGAGAGAAACCAGTGTGAGCAAACTCAGGGATACACAGACACTGGCAAGATAAACTGGGGTACAAACTGGCCCAGGATTGGAAAGGGAGCAGACTGGAAAACCCCACATTTTCAAGTGGAGCCATCATTTTATCTGGTGAGGATTGACTGCTATTAGCTTATCTGGGATTTATTTAGAAATTGGTTTAACTTGGCAGCTTATTAAGATTTACATGGTTCCATCAAGCCTGAATGCAAATTTCCTACACTTGCTAAGGCTAAGCCCCACCCACAGACTACTGCTTTATAACCATCAGCAAATTCCCCATATAGGGAAAATTGTCTACAAAGAACTTTAATTTTCTAGCTAAGATCTGCATCTTGCCATTTCCTCATTTAAGGAAAGCACACAGACAGACTGAAAAGAGACTTTCCAAGAAAGGCCCATATTACAGACTTCAGTACAGCAGTGCTTCTGCTTTCAAGATAAGCCCAGCATTTGAAGTAGCAGAAACACACATAGCTGAGGAACATGGGCAATATTTATTCAGTCAATTTGGCACTTAATTTGATTGCTTTTGGACTGCACTGCAACAGGTCCAGCAAGTAGACATGACAGGTATATTATTACCCCTTGGAGCTTATCTGAGTTTGCCATCACTTCTTGGATTATTGTTTAGCTGCTGCCTTGTCCCTCATGTCCCCAAACAACTGGAAACCTTTCTGGGAAGCAGAAAGCAGGAAGATCATCCGTGCCAGGCTGCTCAGGAACAACTAGGAGTGCCAGTCTCCCCAGGACAGACCAGGGAAGCACAAGCCAAGCAGCTTCAGTCACCCCCAGATCTCTGTGGAATGGGTGCCAGAGACCCACGTGACTCCATGGGCACAACTTGCTGAGGAAGCTTGGTATCCTCCAAAGATAAGGCTCAAAATCTGGCAAGTTTTGGACCTCAAATCCTTCAGCAAGTCAAGTACTATTTTGAGCAGCATTTCTTTCGCTGGTGTTGAGTTTGCAATCTTCTCATGCTCCTGTATCCACCCAACATCACATTCCTCTCCTATCTCTGCTCCACAAAGTGCCCCCAAATCTCCTCAGTTCTTCTGCACTAAGCAGTTTGCCCATCTCCAACCAGTTTGGGTCTGCTCAAGTCCCTTGTAGTCCCGCTACGTCCTTTGTGCAGGTTCTGCCAGGCCAGGAGCACCTCTGAGCAACATATCTGCCTCACTGTGAAGCTCTCTCCATGTCCTAAGGGGTCTCTTGGACACCACACCTGACAGGCAGCCCCAGATCCAATGGCAACATGAACACAAAACACTCCTACAGGTTTAAACACAGATTCAGTCCTGCTACATGAAGAAACTACAGCTCCTGCAGCTGAGGAACTGCCCAGTCTCCACAACCAACCAGCCCCAGCCACGAGTGACCAGGACAAGGGGACAAGAAGCCCACAAGGACAGTGGGGACATACATACACAGTGATATCCATGCTGGTGCACTCGGGGCCTTTTCCCCGGGATGCCTGCAGCAGCCAGCGTAGCAGCACGGTGTCCTCTGGCACGTGGAAGTGGAAGAGCTTGGCATTCCCATACCAGCTGTAGAAGGACAGCTTCTGTGCACTCTGAGAGAAGTACTCAGAGACATACAGGGAGTCTGGAAGGCAGAGAGCACAGCAGTTGGTGGGGGAGCTGCTGGGGGCAGGCTGCAGGGCTTCATCCACCCACAGAAGCACACAGGAGGCTTAATGTTTCTTGGAAAAGTGCACTTTGTGTCCCTGATTTCTCATTCCAGTCCCATTAGACACGCGGTGATCCAGCCAGAACCACCCACATGCCCACTATAAAACCATCACCCTGAACCAGAGAGCACTAACAGATGCCTAAACTACACTCTGAGAAACGTGCCTTGAAGATAAGAGATCACCAGAGACGCAGGGAGGAGGAAAAGGTCGGAGGAAAGGTTGAAGGCAGAAGGAAAGATGATGGAATAGGCAGCAGGAAGCCCTGGGGCACAGAGCAGAGCAGATGGGTGCAGGCAGCACAGGGGGGCCCTGTGCCCCAGCAGCAGTTTATGGTGCCAAGAGCTGTGCCCTTGTCTCCTGCTGAGCACTTTTACCTGGGCAGAGAGGTAAAGGACAGAGGGGATTATTTTACACTAAAAGAGAGGAGACTTAGATTGAATGTTAGGAAGAAATTCTTTCCTGCAAGGGTGAGGAGGCACAGGGTGCTGAGAGAAGTTGTGGCTGCCCCATCCCTGGAAGTGTCCAAGGCCAGGCTGGACAGAGCTTGGAGCAACCTGGTCTGGTGGAATGTGTCCCTGCCCATGAGATGATCTTCCAACCCAAACCATTCTGTGTTATCCATTTACCCAGCTCAGAACACAGGTACTGTCTTCCTGTGACACACAACACTATGAAAATTCATGTGCTGCAAATGTAACTCTTTCAGACATGCCTTCTAAAGCCTAACTATTTTCCTAGCTGGAAGAAAAGCTGCTGGGATAGTGAAAACAGCCCCAAGGTAGGCTGAAAGGGCATGCAATAGGACAACAGCTACTCAGTCAAAGTGCCATCAGGATGAACTAGATCTCCATCCCTCTGCCCAGCTATACACCTACAGATCACCTCCAGCAAAATTATACATTACCCAAACCAGCCAGACTGCAGCTCAGGGCTGGAAAAAAGCATCACATCAGCTGAGAAAGGGATAAACTGCACAGAGACAGCAGAGCCAAGGCCATCCAAAACCAAGGTTTGCAACATTCAGGAAGAGAGTAGAAACTTATGTCTTCATGTGTCTCTGGAGTGCTTCCTGATGCTCCTTTCCTACTTTGGAATCCCCAGAGGCAGATTCCTCATTTCTATCATAGAATAGCAGCAAGGGGGAGTTGCCTTCCCTCAAAGCTGCACAGGGTCGTGCTGGAAACACAGAGGACCCAACTGCATGTAAGAAAGAGGAAAACAATCCTCAGGCAGGACCAGATCCTTGGGATGTACTTCCTGCCAGGAGGAATCTAATCCCAGCAGGAACTAGGATTCATGCCCCAAAGGAGGACGCTCCAGCCTGCGCCCACGGCACTGCAAGGAGACAGGAACGGTAATCATTGGTTTAACTCCTTGGCAACTTCCCAAGCCAAAGCCTGCGGGCATCCTGCAAGTCCAGCAGGGAAAGGAGGAAACAGGAAAGCGAGAAATACCAGCCACACGAGGCAGCTGGAGGAGCTGCTCCTGGAGGAAGAGTGCGGCTGCCTGACCTTGCCGCAGGGGCTGCCCCAGCCACGGGGCCAGCCAGGGGAGCAGAGCTGCAGCTCCTTCCTGCACAGGGCCAGGAAAGGCCAGAGGGAAAAGGGAGTCCTGAGCAGGATAGGCCACAGCCCCTGGGCAGAGCTGTCCCATTGCAGTCCCCACGCCGGGGTCACACTGCTCTCCAGACCACAAAAGGGGTTTTTCAAACCAATGCTCCCTGGCTGAAACGCCAGCACAGTGCGTGGGTACAGAGCTGGCTGTGTCCCTGCAGGCCCAGGGACATTTCCCACACCAGGGCTATGGAAAGGAGCAAGTTTTCATCAGTGGTCTCTGCACCCCCAGCACACCCCACACATGTTTGGCACACTCATTTCTGGCAGTCCATGGAGAGCACAAGATGAGGGAAGGCAGGGACACAAAGTGTGATTAGATCTGGGAGGGCCCCCGTCCTTGTCCATGCAACAGGTCCCATCAGACAACCTACAGCCTGCCCCAACCCCATCAGCTGTCAGCCACGGCCACCACCCATCCTGCACGTCCTCACGAAGCCAAAGCTCTCTTTGTGTGGGTTTGGGGGAGGAGAGGGCAGGCCAACTGCAAAATTAAAAACTCCAGCAACCAGCAGTGCTCTTTATTAAAGACTGGTCAATTATGAGCGAGCTCAAGAGCATTACCAGAGCAGGCAGACCTGCCCTGCCCACGCACTGCCTGCCACCAGGTAAGCACCAGCTGGGGCTGTGGACAAAGTCCACTGACAAACAACTTCTGGTGGTGACAAGGGCTGATCTCCTGCTCACAGGCTGTGCTGGGCACCCTGAGCTGCACCAGCAGCCTGGTATGTGACTCTCTCCACCCAGGCTGACAAGGAAATACCACAGGTAAACGGAACATCAGCACAGAAAAGCCTGAAAGACAGGTCACTGCAGCCCAAGCGTGTGCTCTGGCAGCCTATCTGCATCAAGAGAGAGTTCTCTGGCATGTGCTGTGCTCTGTTTGTGTCCATCCCCGTCTATTCAGTCTGCTCGACACCAGCATGGCAACACCTGGAAAGTCCCACCTGACTGTTCCATGATGTGAAACAAGCTTTAAACTGACTAAGAGACGCATCCAGTGGATGCTGTTTTCCATCCTCTTCCATACAGATTTTGTAAAAGCAGATTTCAAACATATTGTGCAAAAACAAGAAGTGTTTTCAAACAAGGAACAGAATGCAGTAGAATCCCTGATGCACAGAGGAGACACATTATTTCAATATCAGAGTAAAGAGTCACCTGCTACAGCCCAGGTTTGTTTGTCCAAAGATGATCTCATGGTAGTTTTAGGAAATAATACCTTGACTGTGGCTTTCACAGGGCATCCCATCAAAGGGATGAAGCCCTCATTTCAAAGCAGACACCGTCTGAAGCTACAGAGTTGATGAGCCTGACTCAAAATACTGAGCTAAGTTGCAGGATGTTTTCCCACTTACAATGTAACAGAAATCCTGTTCCTTTAGCCCGGGTTTAAAATCCACCTACAAATGTTGGAGAACAAGGACTCCCTCGCTCCCCTGGGGAGTAGCTGATCTTTGCCAGTGCCCAGATACAACCCCATGGAGGCATTCCCTACAGAGGCATTCCCTGCCCAGGCATTCCCACAGCCGGCGGGACGGCGCCGGGACGAGCCCAGCAGCACACCTGAGGCGCAGGGAGCTCTCCAGGGCTGGAACCCAGCGAGCAGGATGCCAGAGCAGGGTGGGCCTGGGGCACGGGGCCATCGCACCCGCGGCTCCCCGGGAGCCTCACGCTCTGCGGGCTGTGAGGAAGCGATAACCATCATCAATCAACAGGATAACCACGGGCAGAAGGAGCCGACCTCCGGGACGGGGCGAGCAGGTGAACCACCTCACCTCCCGAAAGCCCTCCACTGCCACAGCAGCTCCGGAGGGGGGGAACAACCCCCGCGGGACCCCAGACCCAGCGCTCTCCCAAAATCCCCGCTCCCATCCGTCTGCATGCGCGGGAAGTAAAGTAACCTGAAAACAAGGCAAACCCAAGGAAAACAACCGCTGCGAACATAGCAGAGCCCTCCGCGAGTGTCCTGACCTCGCACTGCTCTGCAGGGCCGGCACAAGCGCTGCTCCCCGGGGATGCTCCAGAGCCCCCGACTCCCTCGGGAAAGAACGAAGCCGCCCCAAAGCCACTGCGGATCCATTCCGGCAGCAGCTGCCTGACCCGGGGCAGCTCCCGGGGTTGCCCTCAGCATCACCCCCCGCTCTCCCCCCGCACCCCGCCGATCCCCGGGACTCACCGGGGCCGGTGCGGTTGGCGCGGCCGGCGGGCAGCGCCAGGAGCTGCAGCAGCAGCAGCAGCAGCCGCGGCAGGGGCGGCCCGGCTGCCCCGGCCATGGCCGTGCCCCGGCCCCGCCGCCCGCCCGCCCGTCCCGCAGCGCCGCCGCCGCCGCCGCTTCCGCCGCCCGCCCCGCCCCGGCACCGCCCCCGCGGCACCGCGAGCCGCCAACCGGGAGGGGCGGACCCGCGGAGCGCCGCGAGCGCCCCGCCCCGCTCCGCCCCGGGATGCGCCTCCACAGCCGGAGCATCCCGGGCACGGGGCGGAGAGCCCCGGGGTGCTGCCGCTGCTGCTCCTGGGGGCGCTTCTCAGCGCCATGCAGGCCGAGGAAGGTGGTAATTGGAGATCATTTCAAGCTGCAGTCACAAATATCCACATGCCTCGGTCACAACCGGACAGCCCAGCCCGCTGTGTCCCCGCTCAGACGGGAAATTACCAGGGGAGCTCAGCCCTTTCAGCTGATGGGTGATTTAATGCTCGTCCTTGCAAAGCCCGGTTGATTTCTCTGCTCTCACCTATCTGCCATGTTCATAGGACTCACGGGAGATGTGGCTTTCATAGGTATGGTCAACTCCTTCTCTGATTTTCCAGCTGATTTCAAAAGAGTCAATGATTTTCTTTTACTTGTGTTTTCCTTGGGGTACCCTCTGGTGTGGTTCCCAGCAGAAATAATGCAGCTTGGGGACAATCTCGGAGTCTTTTCTCAAGCAAAAATCCCAACACTCCCTTACAGGTCAGCTTAGTTGAGGACTTCAGACCTGTTTACACTCAACCACAAACTCCCTGGAGATGGAGTTTCTACTTCTAGAGCTCAAAATCTTTGCTGCTTCCTCTCACAAGATGTTACTCTTTGTAATAAATTCCTGGGGCATGAGAAGGGAATCCCCTGGGGAAGTGCCTGTCATTTTCTAGGAACTCTGACATCACCAAAATCCCTGTCAGAGCAGTCTGTGTGCTCAAAGCTGGCAATGTCCTCATCTGATTTAGAAGACTTCCCTGAAGTCAGCTCTCCTCATCTGATTTAGGAGAAGACTTCCCTGAAGCCAGCCCAGAAGCTTGAGCGCACAAAGCTCAAGGGATGGAAAAGGACTATTCTAATTTTTAGCTTCAATTTGTTCACTACTTGTTCGTTTGCCCCTGTGTAATACTGTCCTTGGATTTTCAGAGCTCTCCTTCTAAGAGGAAAACCAATAAACCCTTTCCGTCCCCATTCTCCATTGATTTAGCCTTCAACTCCACTTTTAAAGATATCAGCTCATCTCCAGTCAGCCCTTATGGATTACTTTCTTGAAATGCTGTTTCTAGTTATTTTCCTCTTGAAAGAGAGAAAGAAAAAAGACATTAAATGTCAAAGACCTGAGCATAAATTAAGCTTATCTAACAGAACACAGAGTCAGATCCAGAATGTGTTACAATACCTATTTTTTTCACAGCTTGGGTCTCTTGGAGTTGCTTGTTTCCAAGAAAAGCATTCCAATGTTCAGTGTGTGTGGATGGATGCTGTAGGACATGCCACCTCCAGACTGACAGCTGCTCCAAACACATGGGGACATGAAAATATTGTCATTGGCTTAGTGACTGTCTGGGCTGCTCCTTTTCCCTTCGACTAAGCAGCCTTGCAGCCTCAGAAGGGGTGAGTTTGGGCCAGGGAGTGTCTCTCCTTGACTGCAGAGCTGGAGCTGGGGCTGAAGCTGATGCTGGAGAAGCTGAAGGTTCCTCCACTTGCAGGGGCAGTGCTGCAGGTGGATCACGAAGAGCAGACAGAAGATACAGCTGCAGTGGCATCTGCCTCATGCTGTGTGGCATCCAGAACCCATGGGATTCAGAAAAGTGGGGGTTGTGTCTGTGCTGAATCCTGAGGGACCACGGCCGTGCAGGGGCCAGGGCTCTGTCTGAGTCAGTGACTCTGAGTGTGGTGTCTGTGCCCCTGTGATGGTTAGGGCTGACCATTTCTGCTTCTTGCTCTTTGGTCCATGAGTCCTGAACACAGCCCTTCATGAGGAAATCAGATAAAACAGGAAGACCCTATTCTGGAGAGTGTATTTCCTACAGTGTTACCAACAGGCCTGTGGAGAAGTCTGGATTATATGCTGGAAGTATCCTTCTCTGAGGTAATAACCTGAAAAAATAAATAATGGTGGCCTGTGCTTTAACAGTGCTGACCCATGAATTTTGATAAATACATTTCTACTATTAATAAAGGCACTGAGCTGCTCAGCTACTGAGGGATGTCTAAAAGCTTTCTGGATGAGCAGCTGCAATGCACATTTTGCTGTATTGCTTTCCATAAATCCATAGCTGGGATCCTCCTGGCCATGTGCAAAAGACTCTGAAGAGCACAGAGCTGGCACAGTCTGCTCCCCTATCTCTGTTTGATCCTAGTACAAGGAGTAAAAAAGTGACACTGACTGGAAAACTCTCTGTTTTAACTATCTCCAGCTAGATCTTGATTGAATTGTGTCCAGCCAGCAGCTTGACTTGAAGTCATTGTGACAGGGGACAGAAGAGTATAATGAAGAACTGTACCCCAGGACTAGGCACCAAAACTGCTGTTAGAGTTGCACGTGTTTAGCTTTTGACAGAACAGTCAGATGATGCTCCATCACTGCAGGAGACTGCTGAAAGGATGTTTGATGTACTCTGGAACTTTGCTATGTGCAGCTCTCAGTGTTACTCACAAAAGGAAAAACAGAAGGTGAATCCTTTCAGTGTAGATAAAGAGGGTGACCTGGATAGAGAAATATGATGTAAAACAGAGGAGGCTGAACTTAAACTAGCTATTACAGCTCAGGAAAAAGATGCTGGAATCCTCAATGATGGTTTGCCAAAACTGTAGCCTTGATGTGCAGAAGGGAATAAAAAAGCCAACAAAATACAGTGATGTGATCACGAAGGGCTTATGATTGCTAAATAAGAAACAGAGTATCTCCTGCCTGTTGTGTAGCAGCTTGGTGTACTCACTTCTGTGCAGGTCTGGCCTCTAATCATAGAATCCTAGAATCCTAGAATAATTTGGGTTGGATGGGGCTCTGAGCAACCTGACTAGTGGAAGCCTGTGGCAGGGGGGATGTATTAGACAACCTTTACAAGTCCCTTCCAATAAAGACAAATTCTTTGGTATTTTTATTTATTTATTTATTTATTTATTTATTTATTTATTTATCCTCTTCTTCATTTATGGATTCTTAACTACTCTACTTCTATACTCCTTCTTCTTACTACTCTTTCCTTTCTTCTACATATTCTAAAATTCAAATTCTTATTCTTTTTAATCTTCTTTATGCATTTTTAACTTCGAATTCTTATTCATATTACTCTTCTATTCCTATATCCTAAAATTATTACTCTTATTCTTATCCTCTTCTTCTACTCCTATTTTAAAAATTATTTTTCTTATTACTATTCTATGCATTTTATAAGTATTCTTCCTCTTCTACGTCTTCTTCATTTTTTTGCCTTATTTCTCTTTGCCGTCTTTGTCTATGCCATTGTCTTCTTCGTTTTATCGTCTTCATCTTCATCATCTGGTCTTCTTGTCTTTGCCATATTAGTCTTCTTCGTCTTCTTTGTCTTCATTGTCTTCCTCTTCTTCGTTGTCTTTGTCGTCTTTGTGTTCGTCTTCCTGTCACAGTTTGTGGCCCGGCTCCCACGGGTGTTGGCAGCTCCGGGTGTGCCCAGCCCTGCAGGGAGGGAGGCTCTGGAGCAATCCCTGCTGTGGGTGCCCTGATTCACTCCTCGGGCCGTGGCCTCAGGCAGGGCCAGCGGAACAGCCCCTGCAGCGCCTGCAGCGCCCGCCTGAAGCGGGAGGGGCGTTTCCTGGGGGCGGCCGGCTGCCCGCGCAGGGCCTGGGCTCCCAGCTCGGCAGGCCAGGGCCTGGGGGAGCTGTGCACTGAGCTCCCTTCCCTTCCTGCTGGAACTGCTGCTTCCCTTTCTGCAGCAATCCGGTGTTCCAGGGCATCCTGCTCCTCCTGCTGCTGCTGCTTCCTCAGTGCCTGCATCTGCGGCTCAGCGTTGCTCAGGGGCTTCCTGGTGCTCCGTGTCCCCAGTGATGTGCAGCCCTCACTGGGGACAGAAGGAGCTGCTGCCATTTTGTCCTGAACAGCCAGAGCCTGGGGAGGCTCCTCCACATCCTCAGTAGCTCTGCTTGGGGGCACAGCTGCCAGCTCGGAGTCTGTGGGACTCCATAGGGCACGAGAGGCACTGGGCAGGGCAGGGGCTGCCTCTGCTGCCACCTCTGTGCCCAAGAGCTCTTTCTGTCGGGGCTCCAGCTTCTCCTTGCGCCTTTTCACTTTGGACAGCCTCTGGAAAACGCAAGCTTCGGTCTTTTCCGCCTCTTCAGAGCCATAATCTTTGAGGACATTGGGTTCCAGCCATTCCAGCACCTTCTGATGCCTCGACATTTCCTGCAAGTCTGGCAGTTCAAGTGACAAGCTTGAATCTCTGTCCATATCACCGAGCAGGGCCCTCCTCGTCAGCTCCTTCTGCTCACATTCTTCCCACAGGGAGAGCAGTTTGCTGTCATATGCTTCCCATGGGGACGCGTCTGGGAGATCAGAGTCTTCCCCAAAGCATGGCTCTGTTTCAAATTTGACATATTCTGGGGAAAGGCTCTCATCCTTGTAGGAATCCCCTTGGGGCAGTTCTTTGTCACTCTCACTCTCTCCTTGGGATGCCTCTTCTTCATGATCTTCTTCAGGTGGGGACAGCTCCTTGACACTCTTGCTGTCCCCTGGGAAGAGCTCGATGGCCTCTGCAGCTCTGGACAGCTCCTGATCGCTTGTGCTGTCCTCTGGACCAACCTTGATGGCCTGTTCCACTGAGGACAGCTCCTCATCGCATGGCTTGTCCTTTGGAACGACCACGATGGCCTCTTCTACTTGGAAGAGGTCCTGGTCACTTTTGCTGTCTGCCGAAATTACCTCAATGGCCTCTTTCCCTGGGGACAGCTCCTTGTCACTCCTGCTGTCCTCTGGAGTGACCTCAAAGGCCTCTTCCCCTGGGAACAGCTCCTTGTCACTCGTGGTGTCCTCTGGAGTGACCTCAATGGCCTCTTCCCCTGGGGACAGCTCCTTTTCAGCCCTGCTGTCCTCTGGAATGGCCTCAATATCCTCTTCCTCTGGGGACAGCTCCTTGTCACTCCTGCTGTCCTCTGGAATGGCCTCAATATCCTCTTCCTCTGGGGACAGCTCCTTGTCACTCGTGGTGTCCTCTGGAGCGACTTCAATGTCCTCTTCCACTGGGGACAGCTGCTGGTCACTTGAGCTGTCCTCTGAATAAACTTCAGTGGCCTCCTCTACCTGGGACAGCTCCTGCTCACTCTCGCTGTCCTCTTGTAAGGGCTCGATCTCTTCTAACACTTGGAAGAGACTCTTGTAACTGCTGTTTTCCTTTTTGGTATGTTTGCTGTCCTTATTCTGTTTCTCTGGTGCTGTGCCCCTGAGGCTGTGCTCCGTGGCTGCAGCCCCCGTGTGGATGGGTGGCACAGGCAGAGGCTGTTGGCTCGGGGATATATAGAATGCGTCCTCCCGGCCGACCCAGAGCCGGGGCAGGATCACCCTGGGCAGGGGGGTGTATGGCTGCGGAGAACAGGGGCTGCAGGGCTGCGGCCCCTTCTCCCCTGCACTGCCCAGCTCTGTGCCCCGGCTCTCGTTGTCCCTGGGGCGCAGCAGGCGGGGCAGTGATGGCGGCCGTGGCACAGGTGGCAGCGGTGGCAGCCTGTCCCCACAGAGGGACAGGGCCTGGCTGCGGCTGCCCTGCGGCGCTGCCTGCGGCTGCCGGGGCTGCACCTCTGGGACCGTGCGTAGTTGGAGATTTTTGGGTCCCGCCTTTGGCTGCCCGAGGTGCACTGGTGGCAGCTTGAGGGGTGCCTGTGAGGAGCAGGATGAGGAGGAGGCGTGGGATGGAGAGGGCTCCCTTGGCAGAGCGAAGATCCTGGCCCTCTCCATCTGCTGACCGCTCCTCCCTGCCTCATCGGTCACACTTTGCCTCCTGCGCAGGCTCAGCAGCGGGCCTTGGTTGGCCTGGGAGCGGGGGTTCTTCTCCATCTTCTTCCAAATTCCAGCGTCCTCAACTTCAGACGTGTCCAGGGAGCTGCTTCCTCCTCAGAGAGAGACTCTCCTTGGACTGAGCACTCCAGGGCTCTGCGCCCCTTAAATACCCCCAGGCCAGGGTGGGGCCCTTTGATGTCACAAGGGTCTCTGGCCACCACCATGTGCCACATCACAAAGGGCCATGACACGGGTCACAAAGGGCCACCCCCGGCGCCCCATGAGCGGTGGAGCAGGCAGGAACTGGCACGAAGCAGCCCCCGGACTTGTGGCCTTGTGGCCTTGTGGCCCCTGCTGTGCCCAGAGCCCTGAGAGGCTTTGGCCACGCTGGCACACGGCAGCCCCAGCCCCAGGCTGCAGAGCCCTGGGTTTGCAGGCTGCGCTGGCCAGGGCACGAGGAAGTGGCCCCAGGGACGTGCCGGGGCCTTGTGGGCAGCGGCTCCGCGTGCGGCGGGAGGCCGGGGAGCAGGGGTGTCCCTCAGGGCTCTGCCCGGGCCCGGGGCTCGTCCCTGCCTTCAGCAGTGCCAGCCGGGGGCAGCGAGCGCAGCCTGGGCGCCTTTGCGGGGCACGGGAAGCTGAGCGGGGCAGGGGCACCAGGCGAGGCCGGGGCCGTGCACGGGCACCCGGCCGAGCTGCACAAGGGGCACGGCGAGAGCCTCCTGCGTTTCCCCGAGCCCAGGGGCGGCTGCTGCACCGGCTCGGGCCAATGGCCGAGCATCGCAGCCACTCTCGCAGGTGTCCCCTGGGCTCTGCGGAGCCACGGGGACAGGGCCCGGGGCCGGGGCTCGGTGCCTGCTGCCAGCAGGGCGCTGCCGAGGGCACCCCGCCCGCCGGGGCCGGGCCCGGGCGCTGAGGGAGCGGCGCCGCCATTGCTGCCGCCCTCAGGGGCTCTGAGGGGAGCGCGGCTCCCGCCAGCCCCGCTCCGCCCGCACGGCAGCACAAACACGGAGCACAGAGACAGACAGCGCTGAAATGGTGTCCGTGCCCTTCCAAATGCACTCAGACAGCGGCCCCAAGGGCTGCGCTCGGCTGCGGCAGCGTCGCCAGGTTCTACAGACAAGCGCCATCGAAACGAGTTCTCTCTCCCACGTTGACTAAAAATTCATTTATTTCTCCCAAAGAGACTGAACCCTGTTTGTGTCATGTCCCATTGCACACAAGCAGCCCCGATATCACTTCCGTGGGTGCTGCTCCCTCAGGAGGAAGGGGGTCCCTGGATCCCTCTGCAGCCGAGCACAGCAGTGCTGAATGAGGACAAGGCGAACCCCAACTCCCGGCCACCCAGCCCCTGGCCCAGCTGGCCGGGACCCCAGGCTGGCAGGCAGCACCAGGAGGAGACAGCGGCAGGGTCAGTGCCGCCAGTACAGGAGAGCAAGGGGCAGGACTCGGGTGAGGAGAGGAAATGGTGGCAGTTCCTGCATGACCCAGAGCCTTTCCTGAGGAGAAAGTGGGAGGTCTCTTACAGTCTTGCCACTCGTGTGCGTCCAATTTCCCAGGAATTGACCAAATAAAGATTGAAGTAAACAAATTACTGAAGAATTTGTGTATTTTCTAAAAAAGTTTGTTAAGCCTTGAAAGTCTTGAAAATTCCCAGCATGGGGGATGCCAACCTCTCTGAGTAACCCATGCCAATGTTTTATCAGCTCCATTGCGAAAAAATCCTTCCTGATATCTAATCTAAATCAAACCTCTTAGTTTGAAACCATCATCCCTTGTCCTATCACAACAGGACATCTTAGGATGTAAGAATACAGTGGATTTGGAGTCCTGAGCAGGGCAACTGAGATCAAGGGGATGGGGTAGCTGCAATATGAAGGGGTTCTGGGGAGGCTGGGATTTTTCTCTGGAGAAGGCGGAGCAAAACATGTCAGCCCTACAAAATCATAAAGAGAAAGTGGACGTGGTGCGTGATGCGAGTTTAAGGCCATTGATCAGTCTGGTAGATTGATTTCAAATGGATAAAAAGGACTTTATTTGGAGCAGGTGGGAGAATGACCTTCTGGAACTCACTGCCACAGGAGGTTGTGGAAACAAATAGGGTCAGCAGGATTATAAAAGGCAGAGCAAATTTATGAGCAGCAGGAAGTCCACAGACAGATGCCGAAGGCAACAGGCAGGAATGTAGCCTCTGGATCTGCTATTACTGCTTGTGTGGGAGCTGGAGGAACACAAGCAAAGCTGTGCCCTCCCCAGATGGTATCTCCTGCTGCTGAAAAATACACAAAAACAACACAGGGAGAGAGGAAGCACTGACGTCACCAGCCGAGCATTCCTTATCATCTCAGCTCCAAGCAAAATCAGATAATCAGATCTCCCAGGTGGTTGCTGTGTGGTAGGAAGACATGGCAACCAAGAGGAAGAAAGATTTTGCATTTTTATTCAATTTCCATCTTTGTAGTGAAAATCTAATCAATGCTCCTTTTCTGTCTTCTACTACTTTTCCTGTTTCCACTTACAAAACAGCCAGTGGAGGAGGTGGGAGGATTCTAAAAAGTTTCAATTCAAGTATATTTCAATCATTCCTTATTTTCAGGCTGTTTGCTAAAAAACAAATCCCCTTTACCTCAAAAACTGATGTAAGCCACCTCCAAACATCCAGTATCTCTGGGAAAAGAGGGAGGGGGATGGGGTCACAGAAACGAGAGCACCATGTCTCTTATCATTAGCAGGGTAAAAGGAGGAAACCAAGGAGCTACAAACCAGTTGGCTTCAAGTAAACAGCAACAAACTTTTAATCAAAGAAAGAAATGAGTAATAGTCATGGCCATTGCCAAGAATGAATCCTTTCAGATGAGTCTGTTTTCCCTCCATGTCAGATTCCAGTTCTTTTTTTACCATTATTTTTTACTCTTCTGTCATCGATAACTTGTGTTGTAGTGGAGAATGTCCTTATTGAGTTCTCAGATGTTCCTGAGTTGGAGGGGCTGCAAGCACTGGCTTAAAATTCAAAAGGATCCACATTTTGCTGTATTGCTTTCCATAAATCCATAGCTGGGATCCTCCTGGCCATGTGCAAAAGACTCTGAAGAGCACAGAGCTGGCACAGTCTGCTCCCCTATCTCTGTTTGATCCTAGTACAAGGAGTAAAAAAGTGACACTGACTGGAAAACTCTCTGTTTTAACTATCTCCAGCTAGATCTTGATTGAATTGTGTCCAGCCAGCAGCTTGACTTGAAGTCATTGTGACAGGGGACAGAAGAGTATAATGAAGAACTGTACCCCAGGACTAGGCACCAAAACTGCTGTTAGAGTTGCACATGTTTAGCTTTTGACAGAACAGTCAGATGATGCTCCATCACTGCAGAAGACTGCTGAAAGGATATTTGATGTACTCTGGGACTTTGCTATGTGCAGCTCTCAGTGTTACTCACAAAAGGAAAAACAGAAGGTGAATCCTTTCAGTGTAGATAAAGAGGGTGACCTGGATAGAGAAATATGATGTAAAACAGAGGAGGCTGAACTTAAACTAGCTATTCCAGCTCAGGAAAAAGATGCTGGAATCCTCAATGATGGTTTGCCAAAACTGTAGCCTTGATGTGCAGAAGGGAATAAAAAAGCCAACAAAATACAGTGATGTGATCACGAAGGGCTTATGATTGCAAAATAAGAAACAGAGTATCTCCTGCCTGTTGTGTAGCAGCTTGGTGTACTCACTTCTGTGCAGGTCTGGCCTCTAATCATAGAATCCTAGAATCCTAGAATAATTTGGGTTGGATGGGGCTCTGAGCAACCTGACTAGTGGAAGCCTGTGGCAGGGGGGATGTATTAGACAACCTTTACAAGTCCCTTCCAATAAAGACAAATTCTTTGGTATTTTTATTTATTTATTTATTTATTTATTTATCCTCTTCTTCATTTATGGATTCTTAACTACTCTACTTCTATACTCCTTCTTCTTACTACTCTACTTCTATACTCCTTCTTCTTACTACTCTTCTTTTTCTTTTCTTCTACATATTCTAAAATTCAAATTCTTATTCTTTTTAATCTTCTTCTTTATGCATTTTTAACTTCGAATTCTTATTCATATTACTCTTCTATTCCTATATCCTAAAATTATTACTCTTATTCTTATCCTCTTCTTCTACTCCTATTTTAAAAATTATTTTTCTTATTACTATTCTATGCATTTTATAAGTATTCTTCCTCTTCTACGTCTTCTTCATTTTTTTGCCTTATTTCTCTTTGCCGTCTTTGTCTATGCCATTGTCTTCTTCGTTTTATCGTCTTCATCTTCATCATCTGGTCTTCTTGTCTTTGACATATTAGTCTTCTTCGTCTTCTTTGTCTTCATTGTCTTCCTCTTCTTCGTTGTCTTTGTCGTCTTTGTGTTCGTCTTCCTGTCACAGTTTGTGGCCCGGCTCCCACGGGTGTTGGCAGCCCCGGGTGTGCCCAGCCCTGCAGGGAGGGAGGCTCTGGAGCAATCCCTGCTGTGGGTGCCCTGATTCACTCCTCGGGCCGTGGCCTCAGGCAGGGCCAGCGGAACAGCCCCTGCAGCGCCTGCAGCGCCCGCCTGAAGCGGGAGGGGCGTTTCCTGGGGGCGGCCGGCTGCCCGCGCAGGGCCTGGGCTCCCAGCTCGGCAGGCCAGGGCCTGGGGGGAGCTGTGCACTGAGCTCCCTTCCCTTTCTGCAGCAATCCGGTGTTCCAGGGCATCCTGCTCCTCCTGCTGCTGCTGCTTCCTCAGTGCCTGCATCTGCGGCTCAGCGTTGCTCAGGGGCTTCCTGGTGCTCCGTGTCCCCAGTGATGTGCAGCCCTCACTGGGGACAGAAGGAGCTGCTGCCTTTTTGTCCTGCACAGCCAGAGCCTGGGGAGGCTCCTCCACCTCCTCGGTAGCTCTGCTTGGGGGCACAGCTGCCAGCTCGGAGTCTGTGGGACTCCATAGGGCACGAGAGGCACTGGGCAGGGTAGGGGCTGCCTCTGCTGCCACCTCTGTGCCCAAGAGCTCTTTCTGTCGGGGCTCCAGCTTCTCCTTGCGCCTTTTCACTTTGGACAGCCTCTGGAATATGCAAGCTTCAGTCTCTTCCGCCTCTTCAGAGCCATAATCATTGAGGACATTGGGTTCCAGCCATTCCAGCACCTTCTGATGCCTCGACATTTCCTGCAAGTCTGGCAGTTCAAGTGACAAGCTTGACTCTCTGTCCACATCACTGAGCAGGGCCCTCCTCTTCAGCTCCTTCTGCTCACATTCTTCCCACAGGGAGAGCAGTTTGCTGTCATATGCTTCCCATGAGGACATGTCTGGGAGATCAGAGTCTTCCCCAAAGCATGGCTCTGTTTCAAATTTGACATATTCTGGGGAAAGGCTCTCATCCTTGTAGGAATCCCCTTGGGGCAGTTCTTTGTCACTCTCACTCTCTCCTTGGGATGCCTCTTCTTCATGATCTTCTTCAGGTGGGGACAGCTCCTTGACACTCTTGCTGTCCCCTGGGAAGAGCTCGATGACCTCTGCAGCTCTGGACAGCTCCTGATCGCTTGCGCTGTCCTCTGGACCAACCTTAATGGCCTGTTCCACTGAGGACAGCTCCTCATCGCATGGCTTGTCCTTTGGAACGACCACGATGGCCTCTTCTACTTGGAAGAGGTCCTGGTCACTTTTGCTGTCTGCCGAAATTACCTCAATGGCCTCTTCCCCTGGGGACAGCTCCTTGTCACTCCTGCTGTCCTCTGGAGTGACCTCAATGGCCTCTTTCCCTGGGGACAGCTCCTTGTCACTCCTGCTGTCCTCTGGAGTGACCTGAATGGCCCTTCCCCTGGGAACAGCTCCTTGTCACTCCTGCTGTCCTCTGGAGTGACCTCAATGGCCTCTTCCCCTGGGAACAGCTCCTGTCACTCCTGCTGTCCTCTGGAGTGACCTCAATGGCCTCTTCCTCTGGGGTCAGCTCCTTGTCAGTCCTGCTGTCCTCTGGAATGGCCTCAATATCCTCTTCTTCTGGGGACAGCTCCTTGTCACTCGTGGTGTCCTCTGGAGCGACTTCAATGTCCTCTTCCACTGGGGACAGCTGCTGGTCACTTGAGCTGTCCTCTGAATAAACTTCAGTGGCCTCCTCTACCTGGGACAGCTCCTGCTCACTCTCGCTGTCCTCTTGTAAGGGCTCGAACTCTTCTAACACTTGGAAGAGACTCTTGTAACTGCTGTTTTCCGTTTTGGTATGTTTGCTGTCCTTATTCTGTTTCTCTGGTGCTGTGCCCCTGAGGCTGTGCTCCATGGCTGCAGCCCCCGTGTGGATGGGTGGCACAGGCAGAGTCTGTTGGCTCGGGGATATATAGAATGCGTCCTCCCGACCGACCCAGAGCCGGGGCAGGATCACCCTGGGCAGGGGGGTGTATGGCTGCGGAGAACAGGGGCTGCAGGGCTGCGGCCCCTTCTCCCCTGCACTGCCCAGCTCTGTGCCCCGGCTCTCGTTGTCCCTGGGGCTCAGCAGGCGGGGCAGTGATGGCGGCCGTGGCACAGGTGGCAGTGGTGACAGCGGTGGCAGTCTGTCCCCACAGAGGGACAGGGCCTGGCTGCGGCTGCCCTGCGGCGCTGCCTGCGGCTGCCGGGGCTGCACCTCTGGGACCGTGCGTAGTTGGAGATTTTTGGGTCCCGCCTTTGGCTGCCCGAGGTGCACTGGTGGCAGCTTGAGGGGTGCCTGTGAGGAGCAGGATGAGGAGGAGGCGTGGGATGGAGAGGGCTCCCTTGGCAGAGCGAAGATCCTGGCCCTCTCCATCTGCTGGCCGCTCCTCCCTGCCTCATCAGTCACACTTTGCCTCCTGCGCAGGCTCAGCAGCGGGCCTTGGTTGGCCTGGGAGCGGGGGTTCTTCTCCATCTTCTTCCAAATTCCAGCGTCCTCAACTGCAGACGTGTCCAGGGAGCTGCTTCCTCCTCAGAGAGAGACTCTCCTTGGACTGAGCACTCCAGGGCTCTGCGCCCCTTAAATACCCCCAGGCCAGGGTGGGGCCCTTTGACGTCACAAGGGTCTCTGGCCACCACCATGTGCCACATCACAAAGGGCCATGACACGGGTCACAAAGGGCCACCCCCGGCGCCCCATGAGCGGTGGAGCAGGCAGGAACTGGCACGAAGCAGCCCCCGGACTTGTGGCCTTGTGGCCTTGTGGCCCCTGCTGTGCCCAGAGCCCTGAGAGGCTTTGGCCACGCTGGCACACGGCAGCCCCAGCCCCAGGCTGCAGAGCCCTGGGTTTGCAGGCTGCGCTGGCCAGGGCACGAGGAAGTGGCCCCAGGGACGTGCCGGGGCCTTGTGGGCAGCGGCTCCGCGTGCGGCGGGAGGCCGGGGAGCAGGGGTGTCCCTCAGGGCTCTGCCCGGGCCCGGGGCTCGTCCCTGCCTTCAGCAGTGCCAGCCGGGGGCAGCGAGCGCAGCCTGGGCGCCTTTGCGGGGCACGGGAAGCTGAGCGGGGCAGGGGCACCAGGCGAGGCCGGGGCCGTGCACGGGCACCCGGCCGAGCTGCACAAGGGGCACGGCGAGAGCCTCCTGCGCTTCCCCGAGCCCAGGGGCGGCTGCTGCACCGGCTCGGGCCAATGGCCGAGCATCGCAGCCACTCTCGCAGGTGTCCCCTGGGCTCTGCGGAGCCACGGGGACAGGGCCCGGGGCCGGGGCTCGGTCCCTGCTGCCAGCAGGGCGCTGCCGAGGGCACCCCGCCCGCCGGGGCCGGGCCCGGGCGCTGAGGGAGCGGCGCCGCCATTGCTGCCGCCCTCAGGGGCTCTGAGGGGAGCGCGGCTCCCGCCAGCCCCGCTCCGCCCGCACGGCAGCACAAACACGGAGCACAGAGACAGACAGCGCTGAAATGGTGTCCGTGCCCTTCCAAATGCACTCAGACAGCGGCCCCAAGGGCTGCGCTCGGCTGCGGCAGCGTCGCCAGGTTCTACAGACAAGCGCCATCGAAACGAGTTCTCTCTCCCACGTTGACTAAAAATTCATTTATTTCTCCCAAAGAGACTGAACCCTGTTTGTGTCATGTCCCATTGCACACAAGCAGCCCCGATATCACTCTTCTGGGTGCTGCTCCCTCAGGAGGAAGGGGGTCCCTGGATCCCTCTGCAGCCGAGCACAGCAGTGCTGAATGAGGACAAGGCGAACCCCAACTCCCGGCCACCCAGCCTCTGGCCCAGCTGGCCGGGACCCCAGGCTGGCAGGCAGCACCAGGAGGAGACAGCGGCAGGGTCAGTGCCGCCAGTACAGGAGAGCAAGGGCAGGACTCGGGTGAGGAGAGGAAATGGTGGCAGTTCCTGCATGACCCAGAGCCTTTCCTGAGGAGAAAGTGGGAGGTCTCTTACAGTCTTGCCACTCGTGTGCGTCCAATTTCCCAGGAATTGACCAAATAAAGATTGAAGTAAACAAATTACTGAAGAATTTGTGTATTTTCTAAAAAAGTTTGTTAAGCCTTGAAAGTCTTGAAAATTCCCAGCATGGGGGATGCCAACCTCTCTGAGTAACCCATGCCAATGTTTTATCAGCTCCATTGCGAAAAAATCCTTCCTGATATCTAATCTAAATCAAACCTCTTAGTTTGAAACCATCATCCCTTGTCCTATCACAACAGGACATCTTAGGATGTAAGAATACAGTGGATTTGGAGTCCTGAGCAGGGCAACTGAGATCAAGGGGATGGGGTAGCTGCAATATGAAGGGGTTCTGGGGAGGCTGGGATTTTTCTCTGGAGAAGGCGGAGCAAAACATGTCAGCCCTACAAAATCATAAAGAGAAAGTGGACGTGGTGCGTGATGCGAGTTTAAGGCCATTGATCAGTCTGGTAGATTGATTTCAAATGGATAAAAAGGACTTTATTTGGAGCAGGTGGGAGAATGACCTTCTGGAACTCACTGCCACAGGAGGTTGTGGAAACAAATAGGGTCAGCAGGATTATAAAAGGCAGAGCAAATTTATGAGCAGCAGGAAGTCCACAGACAGATGCCGAAGGCAACAGGCAGGAATGTAGCCTCTGGATCTGCTATTACTGCTTGTGTGGGAGCTGGAGGAACACAAGCAAAGCTGTGCCCTCCCCAGATGGTATCTCCTGCTGCTGAAAAATACACAAAAACAACACAGGGAGAGAGGAAGCACTGACGTCACCAGCCGAGCATTCCTTATCATCTCAGCTCCAAGCAAAATCAGATAATCAGATCTCCCAGGTGGTTGCTGTGTGGTAGGAAGACATGGCAACCAAGAGGAAGAAAGATTTTGCATTTTTATTCAATTTCCATCTTTGTAGTGAAAATCTAATCAATGCTCCTTTTCTGTCTTCTACTACTTTTCCTGTTTCCACTTACAAAACAGCCAGTGGAGGAGGTGGGAGGATTCTAAAAAGTTTCAATTCAAGTATATTTCAATCATTCCTTATTTTCAGGCTGTTTGCTAAAAAACAAATCCCCTTTACCTCAAAAACTGATGTAAGCCACCTCCAAACATCCAGTATCTCTGGGAAAAGAGGGAGGGGGATGGGGTCACAGAAACGAGAGCACCATGTCTCTTATCATTAGCAGGGTAAAAGGAGGAAACCAAGGAGCTACAAACCAGTTGGCTTCAAGTAAACAGCAACAAACTTTTAATCAAAGAAAGAAATGAGTAATAGTCATGGCCATTGCCAAGAATGAATCCTTTCAGATGAGTCTGTTTTTCCCTCCATGTCAGATTCCAGTTCTTTTTTTACCATTATTTTTTACTCTTCTGTCATCGATAACTTGTGTTGTAGTGGAGAATGTCCTTATTGAGTTCTCAGATGTTCCTGAGTTGGAGGGGCTGCAAGCACTGGCTTAAAATTCAAAAGGATCCACATTTTGCTGTATTGCTTTCCATAAATCCATAGCTGGGATCCTCCTGGCCATGTGCAAAAGACTCTGAAGAGCACAGAGCTGGCACAGTCTGCTCCCCTATCTCTGTTTGATCCTAGTGCAAGGAGTAAAAAAGTGACACTGACTGGAAAACTCTCTGTTTTAACTATCTCCAGCTAGATCTTGATTGAATTGTGTCCAGCCAGCAGCTTGACTTGAAGTCATTGTGACAGGGGACAGAAGGAGTATAATGAAGAACTGTACCCCAGGACTAGGCACCAAAACTGCTGTTAGAGTTGCACATGTTTAGCTTTTGACAGAACAGTCAGATGATGCTCCATCACTGCAGAAGACTGCTGAAAGGATATTTGATGTACTCTGGAACTTTGCTATGTGCAGCTCTCAGTGTTACTCACAAAAGGAAAAACAGAAGGTGAATCCTTTCAGTGTAGATAAAGAGGGTGACCTGGATAGAGAAATATGATGTAAAACAGAGGAGGCTGAACTTAAACTAGCTATTACAGCTCAGGAAAAAGATGCTGGAATCCTCAATGATGGTTTGCCAAAACTGTAGCCTTGATGTGCAGAAGGGAATAAAAAAGCCAACAAAATACAGTGATGTGATCACGAAGGGCTTATGATTGCAAAATAAGAAACAGAGTATCTCCTGCCTGTTGTGTAGCAGCTTGGTGTACTCACTTCTGTGCAGGTCTGGCCTCTAATCATAGAATCCTAGAATCCTAGAATAATTTGGGTTGGATGGGGCTCTGAGCAACCTGACTAGTGGAAGCCTGTGGCAGGGGGGGATGTATTAGACAACCTTTACAAGTCCCTTCCAATAAAGACAAATTCTTTGGTATTTTTATTTATTTATTTATTTATTTATCCTCTTCTTCATTTATGGATTCTTAACTACTCTACTTCTATACTCCTTCTTCTTACTACTCTACTTCTATACTCCTTCTTCTTACTACTCTTCTTTTTCTTTCTTCTACATATTCTAAAATTCAAATTCTTATTCTTTTTAATCTTCTTCTTTATGCATTTTTAACTTCGAATTCTTATTCATATTACTCTTCTATTCCTATATCCTAAAATTATTACTCTTATTCTTATCCTCTTCTTCTACTCCTAGTTTAAAAATTATTTTTCTTATTACTATTCTATGCATTTTATAAGTATTCTTCCTCTTCTACGTCTTCTTCATTTTTTTGCCTTATTTCTCTTTGCCGTCTTTGTCTATGCCGTTGTCTTCTTCGTTTTATCGTCTTCATCTTCATCATCTGGTCTTCTTGTCTTTGACATATTAGTCTTCTTCGTCTTCTTTGTCTTCATTGTCTTCCTCTTCTTCGTTGTCTTTGTCGTCTTTGTGTTCGTCTTCCTGTCACAGTTTGTGGCCCGGCTCCCACGGGTGTTGGCAGCTCCGGGTGTGCCCAGCCCTGCAGGGAGGGAGGCTCTGGAGCAATCCCTGCTGTGGGTGCCCTGATTCACTCCTCGGGCCGTGGCCTCAGGCAGGGCCAGCGGAACAGCCCCTGCAGCGCCTGCAGCGCCCGCCTGAAGCGGGAGGGGCGTTTCCTGGGGGCGGCCGGCTGCCCGCGCAGGGCCTGGGCTCCCAGCTCGGCAGGCCAGGGCCTGGGGGAGCTGTGCACTGAGCTCCCTTCCCTTCCTGCTGGAACTGCTGCTTCCCTTTCTGCAGCAATCCGGTGTTCCAGGGCATCCTGCTCCTCCTGCTGCTGCTGCTTCCTCAGTGCCTGCATCTGCGGCTCAGCGTTGCTCAGGGGCTTCCTGGTGCTCCGTGTCCCCAGTGATGTGCAGCCCTCACTGGGGACAGAAGGAGCTGCTGCCTTTTTGTCCTGCACAGCCAGAGCCTGGGGAGGCTCCTCCACCTCCTCGGTAGCTCTGCTTGGGGGCACAGCTGCCAGCTCGGAGTCTGTGGGACTCCATAGGGCACGAGAGGCACTGGGCAGGGCAGGGGCTGCCTCTGCTGCCACCTCTGTGCCCAAGAGCTCTTTCTGTCGGGGCTCCAGCTTCTCCTTGCGCCTTTTCACTTTGGACAGCCTCTGGAATACGCAAGCTTCAGTCTCTTCCGCCTCTTCAGAGCCATAATCATTGAGGATATTGGGTTCCAGCCATTCCAGCACCTTCTGATGCCTCGACATTTCCTGCAATTCTGGCAGTTCAAGTGACAAGCTTGACTCTCTGTCCACATCACTGAGCAGGGCCCTCCTCTTCAGCTCCTTCTGCTCACATTCTTCCCACAGGGAGAGCAGTTTGTTGTCATCTGCTTCCCATGGGGACGCGTCTGGGAGATCAGAGTCTTCCCCAAAGCATGGCTCTGTTTCAAATTTGACATATTCTGGGGAAAGGCTCTCATCCTTGTAGGAATCCCCTTGGGGCAGCTCTTTGTCACTCTCACTCTCCCCTTGGGATGCCTCTTCTTCATGATCTTCTTCAGGTGGGGACAGCTCCTTAACACTCTTGCTGTCCCCTGGGAAGAGCTCGATGGCCTCTGCAGCTCTGGACAGCTCCTGATCGCTTGTGCTGTCCTCTGGACCAACCTTGATGGCCTGTTCCACTGAGGACAGCTCCTCATCGCATGGGTTGTCCTTTGGAACTACCACGATGTCCTCTTCTACTTGGAACAGGTCCTGGTCACTTTTCCTGCCTGCCAAAATTACCTCAATGGCCTTTTCCCCTGGGGACAGCTCCTTGTCACTCCTGCTGTCCTCTGGAGTGACCTCAATGGCCTCTTCCCCTGGGGACAGCTCCTTGTCACTCCTGCTGTCCTCTGGAGTGACCTCAATGGCCTCTTCCCCTGGGGACAGCTCCTTGTCACTCGTGGTGTCCTCTGGAGTGACCTCAATGGCCTCTTCCCCTGGGGACAGCTCCTTGTCACTCCTGCTGTCCTCTGGAATGGCCTCAATATCTTCTTCCTCTGGGGACAGCTCCATGTCACTCCTGCTGTCCTCTGGAATGGCCTCAATATCCTCTTCCTCTGGGGACAGCTCCTTGTCACTCGTGGTGTCTTCTGGAGCAACTTCAATGTCCTCTTCCACTGGGGACAGCTGCTGGTCACTTGAGCTGTCCTCTGAATAAACTTCAGTGGCCTCCTCTACCTGGGACAGCTCCTGCTCACTCTCGCTGTCCTCTTGTAAGGGCTCGAACTCTTCTAACACTTGGAAGAGACTCTTGTAACTGCTGTTTTCCTTTTTGGTATGTTTGCTGTCCTTATTCTGTTTCTCTGGGGCTGTGCCCCTGAGGCTGTGCTCCAGTGGCTGCAGCCCCCGTGTGGATGGGTGGCACAGGCAGAGGCTGTTGGCTCGGGGATATATAGAATGCGTCCTCCCGGCCGACCCAGAGCCGGGGCAGGATCACCCTGGGCAGGGGGGTGTATGGCTGCGGGAACAGGGGCTGCAGGGCTGCGGCCCCTTCTCCCCTGCACTGCCCAGCTCTGTGCCCCGGCTCTCGTTGTCCCTGGGGCTCAGCAGGCGGGGCAGTGATGGCGGCCGTGGCACAGGTGGCAGCGGTGGCAGCCTGTCCCCACAGAGGGACAGGGCCTGGCTGCGGCTGCCCTGCGGCGCTGCCTGCGGCTGCCGGGGCTGCACCTCTGGGACCGTGCGTAGTTGGAGATTTTTGGGTCCCACCTTTGGCTGCCCGAGGTGCACTGGTGGCAGCTTGAGGGGTGCCTGTGAGGAGCAGGATGAGGAGGAGGCGTGGGATGGAGAGGGCTCCCTTGGCAGAGCGAAGATCCTGGCCCTCTCCATCTGCTGGCCGCTCCTCCCTGCCTCATCGGTCACACTTTGCCTCCTGCGCAGGCTCAGCAGCGGGCCTTGGTTGGCCTGGGAGCGGGGGTTCTTCTCCATCTTCTTATTCTTCCGACTGCAGTCCTCAACTGCAGACGTGTCCAGGGAGCTGCTTCCTCCTCAGAGAGAGACTCTCCTTGGACTGAGCACTCCAGGGCTCTGCGCCCCTTAAATACCCCCAGGCCAGGGTGGGGCCCTTTGATGTCACAAGGGTCTCTGGCCACCACCATGTGCCACATCACAAAGGGCCATGACACGGGTCACAAAGGGCCACCCCCGGCGCCCCATGAGCGGTGGAGCAGTCAGGAACTGGCACGAAGCAGCCCCCGGACTTGTGGCCTTGTGGCCTTGTGGCCTTGTGGCCCCTGCTGTGCCCAGAGCCCTGAGAGGCTTTGGCCACGCTGGCACACGGCAGCCCCAGCCCCAGGCTGCAGAGCCCTGGGTTTGCAGGCTGCGCTGGCCAGGGCACGAGGAAGTGGCCCCAGGGACGTGCCGGGGCCTTGTGGGCAGCGGCTCCGCGTGCGGCGGGAGGCCGGGGAGCAGGGGTGTCCCTCAGGGCTCTGCCCGGGCCCGGGGCTCGTCCCTGCCTTCAGCAGTGCCAGCCGGGGGCAGCGAGCGCAGCCTGGGCGCCTTTGCGGGGCACGGGAAGCTGAGCGGGGCAGGGGCACCAGGCGAGGCCGGGGCCGTGCACGGGCACCCGGCCGAGCTGCACAAGGGGCACGGCGAGAGCCTCCTGCGCTTCCCCGAGCCCAGGGGCGGCTGCTGCACCGGCTCGGGCCAATGGCCGAGCATCGCAGCCACTCTCGCAGGTGTCCCCTGGGCTCTGCGGAGCCACGGGGACAGAGCCCGGGGCCGGGGCTCGGTGCCTGCTGCCAGCAGGGCGCTGCCGAGGGCACCCCGCCCGCCGGGGCCGGGCCCGGGCGCTGAGGGAGCGGCGCCGCCATTGCTGCCGCCCTCAGGGGCTCTGAGGGGAGCGCGGCTCCCGCCAGCCCCGCTCCGCCCGCACGGCAGCACAAACACGGAGCACAGAGACAGACAGCGCTGAAATGGTGTCCGTGCCCTTCCAAATGCACTCAGACAGCGGCCCCAAGGGCTGCGCTCTTCTTTCTTCTGCTGAAGCTGCCTGGTGTGAATCGGCTTCCTGAGTGCTGCCCTGGCCTGGGTCAGGGGGCTTTGTGTGCAAATCCACCTCCTCAGTGTCACCTGGGGCTGTTTCAGGCTGCTGCTGCTGTGGCAAGGCAGAAGTTGCCTCCAGCTCTCTCCTCAGCATCGGACCTGCAGCAATGCCAGCTGAAAAACCAGCCTGGACCAGCACTGGGGCAAACATTGGACCTGCTCTGCCCCAGAGCATGGCTGCTGTGGTGCTGGTGGGCCCCAAGGCAGCTGGGCAGGGATGCCAGCTCAGGGAGTGCCAGGCTGTGGCCAGCGTGTCTGTGCCGTGGGGCAGGCTGTGTCCTGGGGCTCACAAAGCCGTGGCCACCAAGGGATGCCCACCGAAGGGAGCCCCTGTGCTATGAGCCAGGCACGGGGGGGCTGGGGCTGGAGCTCTCAGAACAGCACACAGGCTGATGGGGAGGGGTCCTGCACCCCCTCTGAGCTGGCACCGGTGTCCCCAAAGCAATGGGGGTCTGGGGCTGAACTGGGGCAGCAGCCCTGCCTCTCCCTGTTCTCACACCCTCTGCCCATCATGGAGGGATGTCTAAAAGCTTTCTGGATGAGCAGCTGCAATGCACATTTTGCTGTATTGCTTTCCATAAATCCATAGCTGGGATCCTCCTGGCCATGTGCAAAAGACTCTGAAGAGCACAGAGCTGGCACAGTCTGCTCCCCTATCTCTGTTTGATCCTAGTGCAAGGAGTAAAAAAGTGACACTGACTGGAAAACTCTCTGTTTTAACTATCTCCAGCTAGATCTTGATTGAATTGTGTCCAGGCAGCAGCTTGACTTGAAGTCAGTGTGACAGGGGACAGAGGAGTATAATGAAGAACTGTACCCCAGGACTAGGCACCAAAACTGCTGTTAGAGTTGCACATGTTTAGCTTTTGACAGAACAGTCAGATGATGCTCCATCACTGCAGAAGACTGCTGAAAGGATATTTGATGTACTCTGGAACTTTGCTATGTGCAGCTCTCAGTGTTACTCACAAAAGGAAAAACAGAAGGTGAATCCTTTCAGTGTAGATAAAGAGGGTGACCTGGATAGAGAAATATGATTTAAAACAGAGGAGGCTGAACTTAAACTAGCTATTACAGCTCAGGAAAAAGATGCTGGAATCCTCAATGATGGTTTGCCAAAACTGTAGCCTTGATGTGCAGAAGGGAATAAAAAAGCCAACAAAATACAGTGATGTGATCACGAAGGGCTTATGATTGCAAAATAAGAAACAGAGTATCTCCTGCCTGTTGTGTAGCAGCTTGGTGTACTCACTTCTGTGCAGGTCTGGCCTCTAAGCATAGAATCCTAGAATCATAGAATAATTTGGGTTGGATGGGGCTCTGAGCAACCTGACTAGTGGAAGCCTGTGGCAGGGGGGATGTATTAGACAACCTTTACAAGTCCCTTCCAATAAAGACAAATTCTTTGGTATTTTTATTTATTTATTTATTTATTTATTTATCCTCTTCTTCATTTATGGATTCTTAACTACTCTACTTCTATACTCCTTCTTCTTACTACTCTTCTTCTATACTCCTTCTTCTTACTACTCTTCTTTTTCTTTCTTCTACATATTCTAAAATTCAAATTCTTATTCTTTTTAATCTTCTTCTTTATGCATTTTTAACTTCGAATTCTTATTCGTATTACTCTTCTATTCCTATATCCTAAAATTATTACTCTTATTCTTATCCTCTTCTTCTACTCCTAGTGTAAAAATTATTTTTCTTATTATTATTCTATGCATTTTATAAGTATACTTCCTCTTCTACGTCTTCTTCATTTTTTTGCCTTATTTCTCTTTGCTGTCTTTGTCTATGTCGTTGTCTTCTTCGTTTTATCGTCTTCATCTTCATCATCTGGTCTTCTTGTCTTTGCCATATTAGTCTTCTTCGTCTTCTTTGTCTTCATTGTCTTCCTCTTCTTCATTGTTTTTGTCGTCTTTGTGTTCGTCTTCCTGTCACAGTTTGTGGCCCGGCTCCCACGGGTGTTGGCAGCCCCGGGTGTGCCCAGCCCTGCAGGGAGGGAGGCTCTGGAGCAATCCCTGCTGTGGGTGCCCTGATTCACTCCTCGGGCCGTGGCCTCAGGCAGGGCCAGCGGAACAGCCCCTGCAGCGCCTGCAGCGCCCGCCTGAAGCGGGAGGGGCGTTTCCTGGGGGCGGCCGGCTGCCCGCGCAGGGCCTGGGCTCCCAGCTCGGCAGGCCAGGGCCTGGGGGAGCTGTGCACTGAGCTCCCTTCCCTTCCTGCTGGAACTGCTGCTTCCCTTTCTGCAGCAATCCGGTGTTCCAGGGCATCCTGCTCCTCCTGCTGCTGCTGCTTCCTCAGTGCCTGCATCTGCGGCTCAGCGTTGCTCAGGGGCTTCCTGGTGCTCCGTGTCCCCAGTGATGTGCAGCCCTCACTGGGGACAGAAGGAGCTGCTGCCTTTTTGTCCTGCACAGCCAGAGCCTGGGGAGGCTCTTCCACCTCCTCGGTAGCTCTGCTTGGGGGCACAGCTGCCAGCTCGGAGTCTGTGGGACTCCATAGGGCACGAGAGGCACTGGGCAGGGCAGGGGCTGCCTCTGCTGCCACCTCTGTGCCCAAGAGCTCTTTCTGTCGGGGCTCCAGCTTCTCCTTGCGCCTTTTCACTTTGGACAGCCTCTGGAATATGCAAGCTTCAGTCTCTTCCGCCTCTTCAGAGCCATAATCATTGAGGATATTGGGTTCCAGCCATTCCAGCACCTTCTGATGCCTCGACATTTCCTGCAATTCTGGCAGTTCAAGTGACAAGCTTGACTCTCTGTCCACATCACTGAGCAGGGCCCTCCTCGTCAGCTCCTTCTGCTCACATTCTTCCCACAGGGAGAGCAGTTTGTTGTCATCTGCTTCCCATGGGGAGGCGTCTGGGAGATCAGAGTCTTCCCCAAAGCATGGCTCTGTTTCAAATTTGACATATTCTGGGGAAAGGCTCTCATCCTTGTAGGAATCCCCTTGGGGCAGCTCTTTGTCACTCTCACTCTCCCCTTGGGATGCCTCTTCTTCATGATCTTCTTCAGGTGGGGACAGCTCCTTAACACTCTTGCTGTCCCCTGGGAAGAGCTCGATGGCCTCTGCAGCTCTGGACAGCTCCTGATCGCTTGTGCTGTCCTCTGGACCAACCTTGATGGCCTGTTCCACTGAGGACAGCTCCTCATCGCATGGGTTGTCCTTTGGAACTACCACGATGTCCTCTTCTACTTGGAACAGGTCCTGGTCACTTTTCCTGCCTGCCAAAATTACCTCAATGGCCTTTTCCCCTGGGGACAGCTCCTTGTCACTCCTGCTGTCCTCTGGAGTGACCTCAATGGCCTTTTCCCCTGGGGACAGCTCCTTGTCACTCGTGGTGTCCTCTGGAGTGACCTCAATGGCCTTTTCCCCTGGGGACAGCTCCTTGTCACTCGTGGTGTCCTCTGGAGTGACCTCAACGGCCTCTTCCCCTGGGGACAGCTCCTTGTCACTCCTGCTGTCCTCTGGAATGGCCTCAATATCTTCTTCCTCTGGGGACAGCTCCATGTCACTCCTGCTGTCCTCTGGAATGGCCTCAATATCCTCTTCCTCTGGGGACAGCTCCTTGTCACTCGTGGTGTCTTCTGGAGCAACTTCAATGTCCTCTTCCACTGGGGACAGCTGCTGGTCACTTGAGCTGTCCTCTGAATAAACTTCAGTGGCCTCCTCTACCTGGGACAGCTCCTGCTCACTCTCGCTGTCCTCTTGTAAGGGCTCGAACTCTTCTAACACTTGGAAGAGACTCTTGTAACTGCTGTTTTCCTTTTTGGTATGTTTGCTGTCCTTATTCTGTTTCTCTGGGGCTGTGCCCCTGAGGCTGTGCTCCATGGCTGCAGCCCCCGTGTGGATGGGTGGCACAGGCAGAGGCTGTTGGCTCGGGGATATATAGAATGCGTCCTCCCGGCCGACCCAGAGCCGGGGCAGGATCACCCTGGGCAGGGGGGTGTATGGCTGCGGAGAACAGGGGCTGCAGGGCTGCGGCCCCTTCTCCCCTGCACTGCCCAGCTCTGTGCCCCGGCTCTCGTTGTCCCTGGGGCGCAGCAGGCGGGGCAGTGATGGCGGCCGTGGCACAGGTGGCAGCGGTGGCAGCGGTGGCAGCCTGTCCCCACAGAGGGACAGGGCCTGGCTACGGCTGCCCTGCGGCGCTGCCTGCGGCTGCCGGGGCTGCACCTCTGGGACCGTGCGTAGTTGGAGATTTTTGGGTCCCACCTTTGGCTGCCCGAGGTGCACTGGTGGCAGCTTGAGGGGTGCCTGTGAGGAGCAGGATGAGGAGGAGGCGTGGGATGGAGAGGGCTCCCTTGGCAGAGCGAAGATCCTGGCCCTCTCCATCTGCTGGCCGCTCCTCCCTGCCTCATCGGTCACACTTTGCCTCCTGCGCAGGCTCAGCAGCGGGCCTTGGTTGGCCTGGGAGCGGGGGTTCTTCTCCATCTTCTTCTTCAGATTTCCAGCGTCCTCAACTGCAGACGTGTCCAGGGAGCTGCTTCCTCCTCAGAGAAAGACTCTCCTTGGACTGAGCACTCCAGGGCTCTGCGCCCCTTAAATACCCCCAGGCCAGGGTGGGGCCCTTTGACGTCACAAGGGTCTCTGGCCACCACCATGTGCCACATCACAAAGGGCCATGACACGGGTCACAAAGGGCCACCCCCGGCGCCCCATGAGCGGTGGAGCAGTCAGGAACTGGCACGAAGCAGCCCCCGGACTTGTGGCCTTGTGGCCCCTGCTGTGCCCAGAGCCCTGAGAGGCTTTGGCCACGCTGGCACACGGCAGCCCCAGCCCCAGGCTGCAGAGCCCTGGGTTTGCAGGCTGCGCTGGCCAGGGCACGAGGAAGTGGCCCCAGGGACGTGCCGGGGCCTTGTGGGCAGCGGCTCCGCGTGCGGCGGGAGGCCGGGGAGCAGGGGTGTCCCTCAGGGCTCTGCCCGGGCCCGGGGCTCGTCCCTGCCTTCAGCAGTGCCAGCCGGGGGCAGCGAGCGCAGCCTGGGCGCCTTTGCGGGGCACGGGAAGCTGAGCGGGGCAGGGGCACCAGGCGAGGCCGGGGCCGTGCACGGGCACCCGGCCGAGCTGCACAAGGGGCACGGCGAGAGCCTCCTGCGCTTCCCCGAGCCCAGGGGCGGCTGCTGCACCGGCTCGGGCCAATGGCCGAGCATCGCAGCCACTCTCGCAGGTGTCCCCTGGGCTCTGCGGAGCCACGGGGACAGAGCCCGGGGCCGGGGCTCGGTGCCTGCTGCCAGCAGGGCGCTGCCGAGGGCACCCCGCCCGCCGGGGCCGGGCCCGGGCGCTGAGGGAGCGGCGCCGCCATTGCTGCCGCCCTCAGGGGCTCTGAGGGGAGCGCGGCTCCCGCCAGCCCCGCTCCGCCCGCACGGCAGCACAAACACGGAGCACAGAGACAGACAGCGCTGAAATGGTGTCCGTGCCCTTCCAAATGCACTCAGACAGCGGCCCCAAGGGCTGCGCTCTTCTTTCTTCTGCTGAAGCTGCCTGGTGTGAATCAGCTTCCTGAGTACTGCCCTGGCCTGGGTCAGGGGGCTTTGTGTGCAAATCCACCTCCTCAGTGTCACCTGGGGCTGTTTCAGGCTGCTGCTGCTGTGGCAAGGCAGAAGTTGCCTCCAGCTCTCTCCTCAGCATCGGACCTGCAGCAATGCCAGCTGAAAAACCAGCCTGGACCAGCACTGGGGCAAACATTGGACCTGCTCTGCCCCAGAGCATGGCTGCTGTGGTGCTGGTGGGCCCCAAGGCAGCTGGGCAGGGATGCCAGCTCAGGGAGTGCCAGGCTGTGGCCAGCGTGTCTGTGCCGTGGGGCAGGCTGTGTCCTGGGGCTCACAAAGCCGTGGCCACCAAGGGATGCCCACCGAAGGGAGCCCCTGTGCTATGAGCCAGGCACGGGGGGCTGGGGCTGGAGCTCTCAGAACAGCACACAGGCTGATGGGGAGGGGTCCTGCACCCCCTCTGAGCTGGCACCTGGTGTCCCCAAAGCAATGGGGGTCTGGGGCTGAACTGGGGCAGCAGCCCTGCCTCTCCCTGTTCTCACACCCTCTGCCCATCATGGAGGGATGTCTAAAAGCTTTCTGGATGAGCAGCTGCAATGCACATTTTGCTGTATTGCTTTCCATAAATCCATAGCTGGGATCCTCCTGGCCATGTGCAAAAGACTCTGAAGAGCACAGAGCTGGCACAGTCTGCTCCCCTATCTCTGTTTGATCCTAGTGCAAGGAGTAAAAAAGTGACACTGACTGGAAAACTCTCTGTTTTAACTATCTCCAGCTAGATCTTGATTGAATTGTGTCCAGGCAGCAGCTTGACTTGAAGTCAGTGTGACAGGGGACAGAGGAGTATAATGAAGAACTGTACCCCAGGACTAGGCACCAAAACTGCTGTTAGAGTTGCACATGTTTAGCTTTTGACAGAACAGTCAGATGATGCTCCATCACTGCAGGAGACTGCTGAAAGGATGTTTGATGTACTCTGGAACTTTGCTATGTGCAGCTCTCAGTGTTACTCACAAAAGGAAAAACAGAAGGTGAATCCTTTCAGTGTAGATAAAGAGGGTGACCTGGATAGAGAAATATGATGTAAAACAGAGGAGGCTGAACTTAAACTAGCTATTACAGCTCAGGAAAAAGATGCTGGAATCCTCAATGATGGTTTGCCAAAACTGTAGCCTTGATGTGCAGAAGGGAATAAAAAAGCCAACAAAATACAGTGATGTGATCACGAAGGGCTTATGATTGCAAAATAAGAAACAGAGTATCTCCTGCCTGTTGTGTAGCAGCTTGGTGTACTCACTTCTGTGCCGGTCTGGCCTCAATCATAGAATCCTAGAATCATAGAATAATTTGGGTTGGATGGGGCTCTGAGCAACCTGACTAGTGGAAGCCTGTGGCAGGGGGGATGTATTAGACAGCCTTTACAAGTCCCTTCCAATAAAGACAAATTCTTTGGTATTTTTATTTATTTATTTATTTATTTATTTATCCTCTTCTTCATTTATGGATTCTTAACTACTCTACTTCTATACTCCTTCTTCTTACTACTCTTCTTCTATACTCCTTCTTCTTACTACTCTTCTTTTTCTTTTCTACATATTCTAAAATTCAAATTCTTATTCTTTTTAATCTTCTTCTTTATGCATTTTTAACTTCGAATTCTTATTCGTATTACTCTTCTATTCCTATATCCTAAAATTATTACTCTTATTCTTATCCTCTTCTTCTACTCCTAGTGTAAAAATTATTTTTCTTATTATTATTCTATGCATTTTATAAGTATACTTCCTCTTCTACGTCTTCTTCATTTTTTTGCCTTATTTCTCTTTGCCGTCTTTGTCTATGTCGTTGTCTTCTTCGTTTTATCGTCTTCATCTTCATCATCTGGTCTTCTTGTCTTTGCCATATTAGTCTTCTTCGTCTTCTTTGTCTTCATTGTCTTCCTCTTCTTCATTGTTTTTGTCGTCTTTGTGTTCGTCTTCCTGTCACAGTTTGTGGCCCAGCTCCCACGGGTGTTGGCAGCTCCGGGTGTGCCCAGCCCTGCAGGGAGGGAGGCTCTGGAGCAATCCCTGCTGTGGGTGCCCTGATTCACTCCTCGGGCCGTGGCCTCAGGC
>NC_079348.1:13063960-13232850 GCF_029582105.1 Oenanthe melanoleuca | reverse complement strand
AGCTCCTGCTCACTCTCGCTGTCCTCTTGTAAGGGCTCGAACTCTTCTAACACTTGGAAGAGACTCTTGTAACTGCTGTTTTCCTTTTTGGTATGTTTGCTGTCCTTATTCTGTTTCTCTGGTGCTGTGCCCCTGAGGCTGTGCTCCATGGCTGCAGCCCCCGTGTGGATGGGTGGCACAGGCAGAGGCTGTTGGCTCGGGGATATATAGAATGCGTCCTCCCGGCCGACCCAGAGCCGGGGCAGGATCACCCTGGGCAGGGGGGTGTATGGCTGCGGAGAACAGGGGCTGCAGGGCTGCGGCCCCTTCTCCCCTGCACTGCCCAGCTCTGTGCCCCGGCTCTCGTTGTCCCTGGGGCTCAGCAGGCGGGGCAGTGATGGCGGCCGTGGCACAGGTGGCAGCGGTGGCAGCCTGTCCCCACAGAGGGACAGCGCCTGGCTGCGGCTGCCCTGCGGCGCTGCCTGCGGCTGCCGGGGCTGCACCTCTGGGACCGTGCGTAGTTGGAGATTTTTGGGTCCCACCTTTGGCTGCCCGAGGTGCACTGGTGGCAGCTTGAGGGGTGCCTGTGAGGAGCAGGATGAGGAGGAGGCGTGGGATGGAGAGGGCTCCCTTGGCAGAGCGAAGATCCTGGCCCTCTCCATCTGCTGGCCGCTCCTCCCTGCCTCATCGGTCACACTTTGCCTCCTGCGCAGGCTCAGCAGCGGGCCTTGGTTGGCCTGGGAGCGGGGGTTCTTCTCCATCTTCTTATTCTTCCGACTGCAGTCCTCAACTGCAGACGTGTCCAGGGAGCTGCTTCCTCCTCAGAGAGAGACTCTCCTTGGACTGAGCACTCCAGGGCTCTGCGCCCCTTAAATACCCCCAGGCCAGGGTGGGGCCCTTTGACGTCACAAGGGTCTCTGGCCACCACCATGTGCCACATCACAAAGGGCCATGACACGGGTCACAAAGGGCCACCCCCGGCGCCCCATGAGCGGTGGAGCAGTCAGGAACTGGCACGAAGCAGCCCCCGGACTTGTGGCCTTGTGGCCCCTGCTGTGCCCAGAGCCCTGAGAGGCTTTGGCCACGCTGGCACACGGCAGCCCCAGCCCCAGGCTGCAGAGCCCTGGGTTTGCAGGCTGCGCTGGCCAGGGCACGAGGAAGTGGCCCCAGGGACGTGCCGGGGCCTTGTGGGCAGCGGCTCCGCGTGCGGCGGGAGGCCGGGGAGCAGGGGTGTCCCTCAGGGCTCTGCCCGGGCCCGGGGCTCGTCCCTGCCTTCAGCAGTGCCAGCCGGGGGCAGCGAGCGCAGCCTGGGCGCCTTTGCGGGGCACGGGAAGCTGAGCGGGGCAGGGGCACCAGGCGAGGCCGGGGCCGTGCACGGGCACCCGGCCGAGCTGCACAAGGGGCACGGCGAGAGCCTCCTGCGCTTCCCCGAGCCCAGGGGCGGCTGCTGCACCGGCTCGGGCCAATGGCCGAGCATCGCAGCCACTCTCGCAGGTGTCCCCTGGGCTCTGCGGAGCCACGGGGACAGAGCCCGGGGCCGGGGCTCGGTGCCTGCTGCCAGCAGGGCGCTGCCGAGGGCACCCCGCCCGCCGGGGCCGGGCCCGGGCGCTGAGGGAGCGGCGCCGCCATTGCTGCCGCCCTCAGGGGCTCTGAGGGGAGCGCGGCTCCCGCCAGCCCCGCTCCGCCCGCACGGCAGCACAAACACGGAGCACAGAGAGAGACAGCGCTGAAATGGTGTCCGTGCCCTTCCAAATGCACTCAGACAGCGGCCCCAAGGGCTGCGCTCGGCTGCGGCAGCGTCGCCAGGTTCTACAGACAAGCGCCATCGAAACGAGTTCTCTCTCCCGTGTTGACTAAAAATTAATTTATTTCTTCCAAAGAGACTGGACCCTGTTTGTGTCATGTCCCATTGCACACAAGCAGCCCCGATATCACTCTTCTGGGTGCTGCTCCCTCAGGAGGAAGGGTGTCCCTGGATTCCTCTGCAGCCGAGCACAGCAGTGCTGAATGAGGACAAGGCGAACCCCAACTCCCGGCCACCCAGCCCCTGGCCCAGCTGGCCGGGACCCCAGGCTGGCAGGCAGCACCAGGAGGAGACAGCGGCAGGGTCAGTGCCGCCAGTACAGGAGAGCAAGGAGCAGGACTCGGGTGAGGAGAGGAAATCTTGGCAGCTCCTGCATGACCTAGAGCCTTTCCTGAGGAGAAAGTGAGAGGTCTCTTACAGTCTTGCCACTCTTGTGCGTCCAATTTCCCTGGAATTGACCAAATAAAGATTGAAGTAAGCAAATTACTGAAGAATTTTGTATTTTCTAAGAAAGTTTGTTAAGCCTTGAAAGTCTTGAAAATTCCCAGCATGGGGGATGCCAACCTCTCTGAGTAACCCATGCCAATGTTTTATCAGCTGCATTGCGAAAAAATCCTTCCTGATATCTAATCTAAATCAAACCTCTTAGTTTGAAACCATCATCCCTTGTATCACAACAGGACATCTTAGGATGCAAGAATACAGTGGATTTGGAGTCCTGAGCAGGGCAACTGAGATCAAGGGGATGGGGTAGCTGCAATATGAAGGGGTTCTGGGGAGGCTGGGATTTTTCTCTGGAGAAGGCGGAGCAAAACATGTCAGCCCTACAAAATCATAAAGAGAAAGTGGACGTGGTGCGTGATGCGAGTTTAAGGCCATTGATCAGTCTGGTAGATTGATTTCAAATGGATAAAAAGGACTTTATTTGGAGCAGGTGGGAGAATGACCTTCTGGAACTCACTGCCACAGGAGGTTGTGGAAACAAATAGGGTCAGCAGGATTATAAAAGGCAGAGCAAATTTATGAGCAGCAGGAAGTCCACAGACAGATGCCGAAGGCAACAGGCAGGAATGTAGCCTCTGGATCTGCTATTACTGCTTGTGTGGGAGCTGGAGGAACACAAGCAAAGCTGTGCTCTCCCCAGATGGTATCTCCTGCTGCTGAAAAATACACAAAAACAACACAGGGAGAGAGGAAGCACTGACGTCACCAGCCGAGCATTCCTTATCATCTCAGCTCCAAGCAAAATCAGATAATCAGATCTCCCAGGTGGTTGCTGTGTGGTAGGAAGACATGGCAACCAACAGGAAGAAAGATTTTGCATTTTTATTCAACTTCCATCTTTGTAGTGAAAATCTAATCAATGCTCCTTTTCTGTCTTCTACTACTTTTCCTGTTTCCACTTACAAAACAGCCAGTGGAGGAGGTGGGAAGAATCTAAAAAGTTTCAATTAAAGTATATTTCAGTCATTCCTTATTTTCAGGCTGTTTGCTAAAAAACAAATCCCCTTTACCTCAAAAACTGATGTAAGCTACCTCCAAACATCCAGTATCTCTGGGAAAAGAGGGAGGGGGATGGGGTCACAGAAACGAGAGCACCATGTCTCTTATCATTAGCAGGGTAAAAGGAGGAAACCAAGGAGCTACAAACCAGTTGGCTTCAAGTAAAAAACAACAAACAGTGGGACTTTTAATCAAAGAAAGAAATGAGTAATAGTCATGGCCATTGCCAAGAATGAATCCTTTCAGATGAGTCTGTTTTCCCTCCATGTCAGATTCCAGTTCTTTTTTTACCATTATGTTTTACTCTTCTGTCATCGATAACTTGTGTTGTAGTGGAGAATGTCCTTATTGAGTTCTCAGGTGTTCCTGAGTTGGAGGGGCTGCAAGCACTGGCTTAAAATTCAAAAGGATCCAGCAAATCAGGGAGATCTTTTCAGCAGGGAAAATCTGACATTTAGGAAAGAGAAGCTGTTCAAACACACAGCAAAGAAGCAGAAGAGGTATTGGCTGCACCACTCATGAGTTACACTATTTCCATATTGAATTCCAATATGGGATGTATAAACAGGAACAGTTTGTAAAACACACGATGTTTTCCCTCTTCATTCTAGCAAGAGGATCTCTCAACTGGTCTCCTAAGATCAGCTTCCAGTGAGGAATTAATTCTACACCTTCCACTGCTTGTTTGCTAGATCCCCCTTGCTACCGGGAAGATAGAAAATCCATGGGGAATTCTTGTTAAACTCCCCTAGGATGCCTGACCTTCTCCAGAAGTTAATGTTTTTGTGTTTCTGTGTCCCTTTCCAGGACACACTCTCTAGGGACATGACTATCTGGCCAACATAATAAGATCAGAATCCAACCTATCTGGACAATGCTGTTCGCAGCCCCTTTAGAGACTGGTGAAAGTCCTGTGATCAGGTAAGTCATTACCATGAAGCTCATTTCCTGATGTCATTTAACTCCTCTTTCAATAAAAACGGACTCTGAGATGCCACTTGCTTCGATGACACCAGAGAACAAAACACTCTGCTGTTCTGGGGGTATCTTTGAACCCCGGGTGTTTTGTCCATCAAGAATAAATGAGAACTGAAAAAGGCATGCAGAGAGTAGAGACATCAAAACAGGCATGACCTGGAGACATTAGTCTTCTTTCTTCTGCTGAAGCTGCCTGGTGTGAATCAGCTTCCTGAGTGCTGCCCTGGCCTGGGTCAGGGGACTTTGTGTGCAAATCCACCTCCTCAGTGTCCCCTGGGGCTGTTTCAGGCTGCTGCTGCTGTGGCAAGGCAGAAGTTGCCTCCAGCTCTCTCCTCAGCATCGGACCTGCAGCAATGCCAGCTGAAAAACCAGCCTGGACCAGCACTGGGGCAAACATTGGACCTGCTCTGCCCCAGAGCATGGCTGCTGTGGTGCTGGTGGGCCCCAAGGCAGCTGGGCAGGGATGCCAGCTCAGGGAGTGCCAGGCTGTGGCCAGCGTGTCTGTGCCGTGGGGCAGGCTGTGTCCTGGGGCTCACAAAGCCGTGGCCACCAAGGGATGCCCACCGAAGGGAGCCCCTGTGCTATGAGCCAGGCACGGGGGGCTGGGGCTGGAGCTCTCAGAACAGCACACAGGCTGATGGGGAGGGGTCCTGCACCCCCTCTGAGCTGGCACCGGTGTCCCCAAAGCAATGGGGGTCTGGGGCTGAACTGGGGCAGCAGCCCTGCCTCTCCCTGCCCTCACACCCTCTGCCTGGCCCTGATAAAACACCACGGCCTGAGGTCCCCATCTTGTGGCAGCAGGGACAAACGGCTGGGACAACACGAGCTCAGCTGCTCTCTGGCCAGGCAGAGCCCTGCAAAATGCTGCAGAGGCAGGGGACAGCCCACTGCCACCCCATGCGTCCTGCCTGAGGTCAGGGCATGGCTTGGTAGCAGTGAGAAGCTAAAGCAAGTTGGGAACAACTTCCACCCCTCACATTGTCCCCAAATTGCTCTTACACCTTATCTCATGTCCCCACCATGATCAGCACCATGAGGGCCCTTAGTGGCTGGTTTGGAGGAGTCCAAGTCCATACTGGATTTGATGCTGGCTCTTCCCAATGCTTTCCACACCAGTTCACACGTCCTTGCACACCTCTGTGCCCTGAGTCCCCACCATATCCTGGCTCTCCATGAGATCCCCAGGAAGTTGTGCCTACAGCTCTGTCCAGGTGACGTTCCTGGCCAGAAGGGTGGAACCTGCTCCAACACCTGCTCTGTACAAAGGTAGATCAGACTGGCCAGTGATGCCCTGACTGGCTCTCTCCTCCCTTCCTCACTGTGCCAGGAACAGTGGGCACATGGGATCATAAAGCCTGTGGTGCTTTGCAGAAGAGACCCTGAAGGGCCTCCTTCTCTCTTTGGAGTTATCAAAGTTTCTCCTGTCTCTGTGCATTTACTGACAGCACCTGGAGGCCATGGGACTGGGCAAGAGTCCATCCTTTGCCAATGCCAAGGATCAAAGGAGCCTGTGGCAAACTTGGCTGGCTTTGTGAGCCACCCTGGGGCTTCCTTGTACCTCCCCCCCTCACTGAGGACCTCCCAACCCTTACTCAGCACCTGGCAGGTTGTAACCTCCTGGGACTATCTGTTGCCCAGCCTCCCACCACACCCACAGCTGGAGGAGAGCCCACACTTTCCTTTATCAGCCCCCCACCACAGCCACCCTGCTGCAGGCTGCGATAAGGGCTGGGGGTGCAGACACCAGCACAACTCCTAGGCTCCTTTTCGTGCCCTGACACTGCCCCACACTGCTGGATCTGGGGCTGAGCCCCATCTGCTGCCATTGCAGCTCCCCAGGACCCCTCCACAGTGACACTCCAGCAATGGGCCATTGGGTGTGGACAGAAGTCTTACACCACTGCACAGCCCTGTGTGCTGGGTGTGCAAAGAAAGGTGCCCTGGCACAGGGAGGTCCTCGGGCTGTTCTCACTCTGCTGCCAGGCAGAGGGTCACATGCTGGCCCTCTGTACTCCTGCAAACATTTCCAGAAGGAGATGCCCTCTGACACTGTCCTGAGCGAGGGTGCATGGGGCCAGTGGTGCAAGAGGGGATCCCACTGTGGAGTACTAGTGGGACAGCTTGGAGCTGCAGGGAGCCCCAGACCTTCCATGAGTCTCTCCCCTCCACCGGTGCCTAGAAATGCTGTTTGCTACCAGAGCTCCAGGGCTGCAAAGCAGTGTCTGCCTGCTGGACGCCATCCCCAGATGCTGCCTCCTCTCAGCAACAACAAAACCAGAGCCCCAAGCCCCTTTTCTCCAAGTACCCACCTGGTGGGGAGACCTCCAGTTCAGACCCCCAGAGCACATCCCTCCCGCTCCCTTCCTGGGCAGCACACAGAGCAGGACACCAGAGCTGGAGCACAAATGCAAGAGATTTTATTTCAGAACATTTGACTGCTCGCTGTCGGAGGGCTGGCAGTGTGTTGGGTCCAGCTCTGACCACGGTACACGTCTTAACGGTACTTGGCAGTCAGCACAGTGCCCACGGCGCACAGGAACTTGTCCAGGGAAGCGTGGACCTCTGGGGTCAGGAGAGAGGGCTGGCGGCTGGCCACCACCACCAGGAAGCACTGGCCCAGCAGCTGAAAGGCAAAACCACGTGGTGAGCAAGAGGATGTGGCAAGGGGGTAGCCAAGAGGTGCAGGAGGGAAGCTGGGCTGGTCACCCCTTCCCAGACACTCACTTTGAAGTTGACAGGGTCCACGCGGAGTTTTTGGGCGTGGAGGTCGCTGAGCTTGGAGAGGGCACCAGCAATGTCATCGATGTTGTTGGCAGCTTCGACCAGTGCAGCCGCCACCTTCTTGCCGTGCCCCTTGACCTGAGCAGAGCCCTTTGACAAGTCGAAGTGGGGGAAGTAGGTCTTGGTCTGGGGGTAGGTGGCGAACATCCTGGAGAACAGAGGGGTTCAGAGACAGGTGAGACAGGGACAGGGTGGCACAGGACAGAGACAGCTGCGGATGGGGAAGAGAAGGAGCAGACGCCAGGGAGTCGGGGGTGGAGGGGGTCACGCCGGGGACAGCCACAGTACCTCTCCAGGGTCTCGGCACCATATTCTTCGGCCTGGCCGCCGATTTTGCCGAAAGCGGCCTTGACGTTGGCCTTGTCGTTGGCTGACAGCACCATGATGTCACCTCCCAGTCGGCAGCCCCAGCACGGGTGTCCCCACCGCCCGCCGCCGCCCTTATATGCGGTGCCGGGGCTCCGCCCGGCCCGGGGGTGCTGGAGCCCGGCCAGGCGGGGCCGCCGCCCGTCCTGCCCCGCCCCGCCCCGCTCCGCCCGGGCACGGCACCGGCACCGGCACTGGCACCGCGGGGTCGGACCGGGGTCACGGCCAGGGCTTGTTCCAGAGTGGGTGGGTGGTCTCTGCGCCACGGACACATGCTGACATGACAGCAGGGTTAGGCTTAAGGTTAGGCTTGGGGTTAGGATGAGGTTTAGATGCTGGCATGGGTTGTCGTTAGGGTCTGCACTGGCACTGGCACTGGCACTGGCACTGGCACTGGCACTGGCACTGGCACTGGCACTGGCGGAGGAGCCCATGTGCGTCCCCTGGCATGGGGTGAGACACTGGCTTGGTGCTCCTGCCACAGCCTGGATGGGTTCTGGCAGGTGTTGGGACAGCAGCGTGTGTCCCACATCTCCTCACAGCCCCGTGTGCACCTGCATGTACAGACTGACCATCCAACAGCCTGCACACACCCCGAGCTGCCCCAGGACACGCACTGCCAGCTGACACCTACATGTCCGTGCACACACACGTGTCCCCATACAGCCCTCGGCCATCCCACTGCACTCCCTGCTCTTGTTCCTCAGGACACCCCACACCAGTGTACCCCACACCAGTGTACCCCATACCACCCCACTGTGTGCCCTCTTCCCCCGCTCCCTGACCCACAGTCACGTCTGTTCGCTGACAGAGCCCGGAGCTCCCCTGCCGCAGCCCCCTCTCCTGCACGGTCCTGGTGCTGTGGGCACTGGGGGACGCCGACTTCTGGGCAGGGAGGACACTGGGCAGAGCCACAGGATCAGCACTGGGCACTGAGGGACCACAGTGGTCTGTGGTGAGCCCTGTGTGCTCCAAATGAGGAGATGGAGGTGAGGAATGTTACAAGGGCAGGGAAGAGAAGGGTGGTGAGGAAGACAAGGAGGGTGAGGGGGCTTGCAGAGCTCACAGCAAGTTCGGCAGGTGGCGCAGACCAGCAGTGACAGTTCACACCCATGTTTCCTCTGTGGCTGAAGTTCTTATCATTTGTGTTTGGGGGAGATTAACTCGGTCTGGCACCACTTCAGAGTGGGGAGGGAGGGCTGGGGGGGCTGATTTTCTGGGAAGCAGCAGCAGGGCAGTGTATGCTGCATGTGTGTGTGCATGGGGGGGGGGAGGCTGCCAAGGCAGCAGAGCCCTTCAAAGTGGTGGCACAAAACCAAATGGGTGGCACAAAAACAAATGGGTGGCACAAAAATAAATGGGTGTGAATGCACATGAGCACACTGGGATATGCTTGAGGATGGAGCATAAGCATTCTGGGTTCACCTTCAGGAGCAGGGGCTGCCATGACCAGGGACTGTCAGGCCTGCCTGTGAGCAGGCAGCATCCCTGCATTGCCCCTACCTGCCTCCTACTTGCACCTTGACACTCAGGCACCTCTCTCCTGCAGGATCTCATCTCCCCTCTCTGGTGTCATAGCACAGAGCAAATCCAGGGCTAGTTTAGTATCTCATAGCCTGCCACCTGTGATCACTGATTTTTTTTAAAATTCAGGCTCCAAAGTCCTGAAACAGTGTCCCTATACTGGACTGCAGATTTGCCCATCCCATTTCTACTCTGCCCAGTCCCAGGGGAAGAGCAGACACCTGGGGCAAGTGTGGAGGTTCTTCCCTGGAAGCTGACTGGAATTTGTGGCTCAGGATCTTGAGTCCCAGAACAGTTTTTCTGCTTAATGGTCTGCGGTGGACTATTTTTACTCCTTGAATTCTCAGATTACTTCTGGAGCTCATGCAAGCACTTAGCTCCCACAGCTCCCCTAGTAAACTCCTAAAAAGCCATCTTGATAGATGGAAACAGGCAGGGTTTTTCCCACACCCCCATCACCTCCTCAAGAATCCTTCAAGGGAATGCAAGGATCACATTTGTCTTGGTGCAGCATTTGCCCTGCTCCCTGGAGGGATGCAGGCATAGCTTCATTCCCTGGGTCCTGCTATCAGCTGCATCCTGTGCTGGGGAGGGCTGGAAGCAAGCAGGACCCTGGGGGACACCCAGGGAGCCCAGGGTGGTGCTGCTCTTCCCATAGCACATCCATCACACCCGCAGCCCCCTCCCTGCGGCAGGAGCACTGCCACACTCCAGCCCACCCCATCTCCCGGCCCCGGCACAAAGGACGCATTGCTGCAGCAAAAGTCTTTTTTTTATTGATGGTACACGGGCACGGCTGACAGCTCATCTGTACTTCTCAGCCAGCACAGAGGCCACGGCCGACATGAACTTGTCGACGGCAGAGTGCACCTCGGGGCTGTACTCCTTACCCAGGCGGGTGGCCAGCGTCACCTGCAAGCACTGCGACAGGAACTGCAAGGAAAAACCAGGCTTAGCACCGCCACTACAGCCCCCATGTCCCCAGCCCAGCCCCTGTCCCACACTCTCTGTACCCCATCCTCTGCCCCCCACCCTGATCCCCTTCCCCCATCCCCTGCCTCCCATCCTGATCCCTGTCCCCCATTCCCTGTCTCTCAGTCTCTGTTCCCCATCTCCTGTTCCCTTCCCTCCCATTCTGATCCCTGTCCCCCATTCCCTGTCCTGCATTCTCCATTCCCTATCCCTTGTTCCCTGTCCCCCCATTCTGATCCCTGTCCCCCATTCCCTGTCCTGCAGTCTCCATTCCCTATCCCTTGTTCCCTGTCCCCCATTCTGATCTCTGTCCCTCTGTCCCCCTGATCCCACTCTGTCCCCATCCCTCTGCCTGCCTTGAAGTTGACGGGGTCCACACGCAGGTTGTAGGCGTGCAGGTTGCTGAGCTCAGACAGAGCCTGGCTGAGGTTGTCCAGGTTCTTGATGGCATTGCCCAGGGCAGCCACCACTTTCTTGCCGTGGCCACGGATCTGGTCAGAGCCTTGTGACAGGTCGAAGTGGGGGAAGTAGGTCTTGGTTGGGGGGTAGGAGTGGAACATCCTGGGGGAATGGGACAGTCAGTGGTGCTGATCCTAACCAGACCCACCACACTGGCCCCTCTGTTGGGGTCCCATGCCCTCGTCCCCCTCTCCCAAGGTGTCCCCAGGTCTGTACCTCCACAGGGCCTCGGCTCCGATCTCCTCCTCGGCGCCGCCCAGCTTTCCCCAGGTCTGCTGGATCAGCTTCTTGTCCTCGGCAGTGAGCACCATGGTGGCGGCTGAAGAGTGGGCAGTGGTTGGTGGCAGCAGCACCGGCAGGACGCCTTTTATAGCTGCTGGCACCTCCACCCAGCCTTATCTTATCACACGGAGGGGCGAGGGGATGGCCGGCCCTGGGAGCGGCTGCGGCACAGCCTGGGGGGCCCCGGGTGGCCCAGGGGGCCCTGCCCTAAGGAGGCCCCTGGGGGCCCAGCTGCCTGTCCAGCCCACCTGCAGCCCAACACCAGAATGGGGCAGGGGGCAGCACCTCACCAGGCTGCCCCATGGACAGCAGCAACCCTGGATATGTCCCACGGGGGCCACAGCCTTGTCCATTCTGGCTGTATGTCCTCAAACCTTTTGTTGTGATCCATCATTCCCCACGGATGGGCCAGAGTCCTCCTTGGCTCTGAGGGTGTTGAAGGAGGTCCCACAAGTGTTCCATGTCCCCTCCAGACTTCGGCACATCCAGCCCCTCTCTGCCCCAAGAGCACCATGGCCTCTGAATAGGAGCCATGGACAAGCCCTCCCAGAGAAACCCAGGCAGGAAACAACCTCCTCTTTGAGTCCATGGTCAGCCCAGAGTCCATCCTGTGATGCTTGTCAGTCCTGGACTCCTTCCCTTCTTCCCACCCCAATGTGTGCTCCTGCCTCTCCCCATAAATGCTGGGAAATCCCGCAGGGCACACGGTCATACAGTAAAAGAATTCTGCAACAATGAAACTGTTAATGTTGGAAAAGGTGTCTAGGATCATCGAGCCCAACCATTTCCCCAATTGCCAAGGCCAGGACTAAACCTGGTCCCCAGGAGCCACATCTGCTAAATCCAGGGACAGGGATTACACCACTGCCCTGGACAGCCTGTGCCAGTGCCTGACAATGCTTTCAGTGAAGAAATTTTTCTTAATATCCAACCTAAGCCTCTCCTGGAACCACTTGAGGCCATTTCCTCTGACTCTCACATCCTTCTCTCAGCCTCTGCAGGAAGGGGTTGGTGAAAATACGGGGTAAGGGACACACAAGATGCTGAACTAGCACAAAAGTAATGGATTTAAATCTCCAGGTTACCTGACATCCATGGATGCAGAATGCTTTAAAAGCTGCTGTGGTGACATGTTAGAGCCATTTGGTGGCCTGGGAGCTCTCACATCACCTTTCTCCCCCTCGTACAAACACAGTCCCCAAATTCCATGGATGAGATGAGGACTGCCACTTGCAGTGCTGGCTCAGGCTGGCCATCAGAGCAGGCTGAGAGCTTTGCACCTACTGTTTCATGCCAGAAGTCTCTGAGAAAGGAGCTGACATGGTGCTGTGCTTCAGGATTTTTGGCCAAACTGACCCTGGTAATATCTGGCTGATATTCCAGATTTTGTTGAGCAGCATTTGCACTGTCTCTGCTTCTCACTCTGCCCCCACCCAGAGGATAGATTTTGAGGTGCTGGGAGAGGACACAGCCAGGCAGATAAGCCCAACTAATCAAAGAGGTATTTCATACCATATAACACTGTGCCCAGCAATCAAAGGGATAAGAAGGGGTTTGAGGGAGTTTTAGGGGGGTTATCCATGGTTTTTGCTCATGAACTGGCTGAACATCAGCCTACCCACTGGATATGGTGAGTGATTGCCTTTCTATCCCCTGTTTTGTGTTCATCCATGTGCTTACACTTAGACTTCACTTACTAAACAATTATTTCTATTTGTTTATTTGATCTTGACCCCCAATTTTTCTTGCTTTTATCTTCCTTTGCCCTTTACCTCATCCCATTTTGGCAAGGGGAGGTGAGTGGGCAGCTGGGATGCAGTGGCTGCACAGTGGGGTTAACTCACAGAAGAAAAACATGAGATGCCACGTCTATACCCCACGGGGAGAGGCATGAGAGGACAGTGCCCTGCATTGCAATGCAGGTTTGGTTCCCAGCAGGCTGGGATGGGTTTTGAATAGGTCAAGCAAAAAGCCTGGGTCCATTCAATGTTCTAGCAGGGTAAAAGACTCTTTCCTGGTCAGCCTGGAAACAGGTTGTGGTGGATACACCTTGGTGAGCAGCTGCAGTCACAGGACTCCAGCCTGTTCTGGGCTTCTGCTCACTGCTATGTTGCTCCCATTGAATGTTATGTTATCACCAGTGAATTGGCACATGAATTAGTAGGAGTTCATTAGTATATGAATGAGTTCATGAGTTTATAAAGTTTAATATTTCCCCTCCATACTGTGTAGACATTTCAGAACACCCCTGCCTGAACAGTCAGGTATGGGCAGAGCACATCAGGATGAAAACACAGAGACCATAGCTCACATTTGAATTGTTTATTGGGTTTTGCAGATGACTGAGCCCCTGCAGCGGGGATTTAAAGAGGGTGATACCCCAGAGCCTTGCAGCAGGGCTGGGCTGTGGATGGGCCTCCCTCACCCTCTGTTGGGGTAATTTATCTGTACTTCTCTGTCAGAACAGAGGAAACACTGGACAGGAACTTGTCCCACGCAGCATGAACTTCTGGGCTGAAGTCATTGGGATAGTGAGCAGCCATGGAGCACAGGATACAGTGGGAAAGCAGCTGTAAGGGAAAGCAGCATGAAATCCATCACAAGGAGAACCAGGTATCAGTGTAGGGGTCTGCAATGGACCTTGAGCCCAGTGTGCTTAGGGATGACAACTATGTGTCCCAGCCAGGCAGTGTTGCTGCCTGAGCTGTGAGTGAAGAAGTACAGTTGTCTTTTGTGTAGGGCAAAAGGCATTTTTTTTGGTGCTTGATCCCACTCCCTCTTCCATGTGCCTCTTCCTTCCTCAAGTGCAACAAAGTGGGACTGTTTATAATTTATTAAAACTTTGTTAAAGACAGGTGATGTGGCTTGATGTGTGAGGCAGATTCATGATTTACAGCAAAAGTAGCAGAGATTTGAGTCTGTCTAACACAAATCACCCAAGTAGTTCTTTGCCTGCACTGGACCAGAACTTCCATTAAAAAACCCAACCTCAGGTTAAAAATCATGAGAAACAGACTGTGCAGCACAGTCAGGGATCAAGCTGCCATTAGCCCACATGACCTGTGGTCTCTAACTTTGTAATGGCAGTTTGCACCCCTGAAGAGCCCTGTGCTTGCTCACCTTGAAGTTCACGGGGTCCACCCTGAGGATGTAAGCGTGCAGCTCGCTGAGCTTGGCCAGAGCCCGTCGGATGTCATCGATGTTCTTCACAGCTTCCCCGATGGCACTCATGACCTTGGAGCCATGGCCACGGAGCTGAGCTGAGCCTTGGCTCAGATCGAAGTGAGGGAAGTAGGTTTTTGTCTGGGGATAGCTGAAGAAAAGCCTGGAGGAGAACATGAAGAAGAAGGTCAGCAGTAGAAATGGTAGGAGGTAGTAAAACTCAGAACAAGTGTAAAACTTCTGCAGCACATGCAGGTTTGACAGCAGGTTTATCTGCACATACTAGAGAAGAATTAAGTGTTAAAAATTATTTAAAACTTACTGTAGTTTTGGGTTTGGTTTGGTCTGGTTTGGTTTGGTTTGGTTTGATTTGGTTTGTAATAAATAAAAGCCCCAATTTGTCAGCAAATTACCTATATTATGTTATAACCAAGTATCCAGGACCTTAGAACTAAAATGAACAAACCAGAATTTATATGAATGGTACTCAGAATCCTGAAAGGAGAATTACAATATTTTATACTACACTGTAAAGAACATTTAAATAATTTCGAATAACATAAGAATTTCTGATAATTTCAAGATCCTTTTTTGCCAGCTTGCTTAAATGGTATGGACTTTGAATTATTGTGCTATGCTTTATGCAGGGGGTCCAGCTGTCCAGTTTGTTACTTACAGCTGGAGAAATAAAACCTGAGCATCCAGTGAATTTAGTGGATAGTTATTCTCTTAGTACTCTTAAATACTCTTTCTCTTTTAAAACTGTAAGAGAAAGTGTATCACTTGTACAATAAACCACTTCAAGTTTATCCCCTAACAGTGATAATGGTGTTTAGGACACTGAGTATGAATGACTTTGAATTCCTCACCAGTGCTTCTGGCTATGAGTTCTTCTTTATGGCTATAGGGAAGGAAAAAAACTATTAAATTGTTTAAAAAACCATGGTTTACTGCTAGATTGTGAAGCATGTAATAGCACAGATATAAGTCCTGAAGATTACATATCAAACAGCACAACTCTTCATCAAGTCTCCCTGGTCCCAGCCTGCTCTCACTCACCCAAGTTCCACATGAGATACATCCCAATAGCAAAGCCCTCTTTGGAGGCCTGCTGGGGCCTTACCTCTCCAGTGATTCTGCCCCAATGGCATCAGCTTGGGCAGCCACCTTGGCCCAGATGGTGACCACGGCGGCTTTGTCGGCTTGGGTCAGCGTCATTGTGCAGGAGGTGCTGGCTCTGTCCCCTTGCAGTGACCGCTCACAGCAGGTTTGGACTCAGCACCATGGCAGCCCTGGTTATAAAGGGGAAGGGGGGAGCAGAGCTTGGTGCCTGTCCACACTCATTGGTCACTCCAGAGGGCCCCTCATGGGCTGGGGGACGCTTATCTCCCGAGAAGCAATGGCTACTCTGGCAAGGGTCAGCACAATGCCCTCCTCGCCTGCCGGCCTTATCAGCCTCTTGCTTCTTTAACTAATGGCTGTGTGGTCCAAAGAAATTGTCTGGACACGTGTGAACACACGAACAGAGATAATGCTGCAAAAGTCCATTGATGAAGCATTAGGACACATCTGTAAGCTGAGGAGCATGTGGACTCCGGCATACTAAGGAGTCTGGAGAGGAATCTGCATTTCCTCCCTTGGTTCACAGATGTGAACACAAGACTCTGGGCCTTTCTGACCCAGCCACTTCCAGTATATGTGGCTGCACCCTGTGCAATATTTCACACAAAATGTCTTTAGGTAGTGGTAGAGACACGCTGGGAGATCTGTAGTGCAGTTCAGAGGAGAAATTAAATCCTGATTTTTTAAAAATGCAGATTTTGTCATTTGCTTCAGGACTTCACTTTGCCAGTCTCTTACAAAGAATTAGGGACTCACTTTGCAATTGCTGCCTGCAACAGTACTGGTAGTAAGGATTACTTTGGATACAGGAATAGAGAGTTTGTGAAGCTGAGTATGGTGCTAGAAAAAAGCATGTGTGTGAGAAAGCTCAGTCAGATTTCTTTTTTGTAATCCTCAGACTGCACACCTTTGATTTCTAACTGTGTGATCTTACTGTTAATTGTCCCCTGCACTGTAAAATAGCCCTCAGCACTCCAGTTAGTGTTAGACACCAGTTGTGTTATGTGTTGGACAAGCACAGGAGCTCCTGGTCCCACAAGAGATGGCTGGTACCATCAGGGCATGGGCCCTGGATGGGTGAAGGACCAAATACGCAAAATGAAGACCAGCACAGGTCTGTAATCACAGATAAGTGGGCAAAGTGTCAAAGAAATACCCTACTGGAGATGGTTGCTGCAGAACCTCTGGGAGTAAATATCCTGCCAGCCCATAAAGCAGAGGTAAATCTCTTTGGCATGCTGATAAACTACAGCAGCCTCAGACATCACCACAGAGAGCTGGCAGCTGCGCACAGAGCACTGGCTGGCACAGTCAGAGGGGTCAGATAGTGGGAATGGGTCTCTCCCCTCTGGGTAGACTCCACAGCCTGGAGGATTTGATCCATACACTACAAAGAGACACCACTTTTCTGGAGCTGTGTCTCTGCCACTGCATTCTGGGCTCAGGTGGGAATGAACCAGTAGGTTCAGAAGGGTCAGAACCAGGGATGGGATCAGACAGCAACTTCTGTGTCTTCTGGTGTTCCCACTTTGCTGGGGCAAGTGGCACTTGCAGAAGGGCTCTGACCCACACCTTGTACAGGGCTGGATTTGGGGATCTTGAATAATCATCCCCTCTGTGGAGGCCAACAACTCCTCTGGGATTTAATTTGAGATTGTGTTCAGTGCCACAGCTCCTCCTCAGTCTTCCTGACCACAGGCTGGGTAATTCACTCATTTTAAGAGGGGATATAAAAGCCTCAGAACTCATCTGAGACCTGAGGAGGACAATTGCTTTACCATAGGGAATATTATCAGGGGGCTCTTTGTATACCTTCCCTTTGATAGTGCTGTACACATCCCCTGAAAATCCAGAGCTCACTCTGGCTACACAGATTGAGAGCAGTACTGTCTCCAGTTCAAAGTGCCACTGACAGCATAGACAAAGCCAGGGCACGAACAAGGTGGTATCCAGTTTATAAATTTAAATGGATGGTTGTGCCGAGAGAGGCTGTATTCATCATCCCTTGCTACACACATTTCCAAAACTTGAAGTTTTCCCATTGAAAATTTACTTTGAAAATATAGATGCTGTGGTGAAATATCCATTTACATAATGTTTTTGTCTCCTCCCCAAAGCACTGCCTCTTACCAGCCCTGCATGGCAGGGCTCCAAGCTCTCCTCAGTGAGAGTGCTTTTAATCAGGGGTTACTCAACCAAGCTGTGACCCAGATAAACACAGGGATAAGGCACATTCCATCAGGACTCCTTCCTATTCTGTGTAACCTGGGCATTATTCCTCTGTGACTGCAGGATTAAGGTTTGTGTGCACACAGAGTGATGTCTGCACAGGAGGATGCATCATCACCGAAAGGAATTTGAATTCCTTTTCTGGGAGTTACTCCTGCACTTTCAAAAAAGCCAGAGCAGCCAAAGGGTGACAGTGGTTTGCTAGGAGTTCATTGCTCACTCAGGATCAGGGCTGTGCTGGGGATTGTTGTGGGAACTCCTCAGGAACAAGCCTGGTGGGAGAGGTCTGATCCTCAACACAACGTGATGTGGCAAATGACTGTCTCTCAGCCAAATTCCTCATTCCAGTGCTCCAGCTACCCATGGGGTAGTGACACAAGGGGGTTCTGGCCTCAGGAATGCAAAGAGCTGGACAACAAGATTGCTGCTGTTCCTATGTCACAGGGCCAGTAGCAGAAATGTCCTCTGTGGAACCCTACTAAACCTGCCTTCCTCTCCTCCTGCTGCTTCTCATGATGATCCACAGCTCCACTGCAGAGTGTCCACCCTTGGGCAGGTCATGAATCTTTGTCAGGAAGTCACCAAAGGGAATTTTTTTTTTTAATTAATGCAGGTCTTTAAAATCCGAGATCTGTTCCAAAAGCTGGCTACCAGAGTTTCTCATTTTAAACAGCAGAAGCAAGCAACAGACGTGTTAGCTAATTATTAAAGTGGGATTCTAATTTCTGACAGCCCTGACTGCAAATTCAATTGAATGGCATCACTATGAGATCAGGGATAACTTTCCCCACGGGTCTGTATTATCCACAGGAATTGCCTTCCTCTCAAGGAGAATGCTGTGGATAAGAGGACACATATATCTGCTCTAACTCTGAAATATTCAAGGCATATTAAATTTTGAAAGTCTGAAAAGTGTAGTCTAAATCCTGGCTTTACTCTTTAATTTCCTACCAAGGTTTGAAAAGCTTGCAACCATTGCTTTAAATGACAAGGCTAACTACAACTAAATGCCCAAGAGCTGGGAATGACAGATAGGCCTATAATTTATTATTTAAGAAAGCAAAATTATATTTTGAAATTTTAACGTGACAGCCCAGTGCTGGTGTACAGGGAATGCTCTGCTGTGATAACATGACTGGTCTTTAATCACCCCAGGACAACTCTCTCCCCTCAGCATTGCCTTCTCTTGCTCAATTATTATCGCTGGCCTTGTGCAGAATGGCCCTGCAGATTACACTCTGCTGGAGCTGCTCATCTCCTTCTCCAGCCACCCAGCTCCGTTCCATGTCCCTGGGAGGACTGCAGAGCAAAACCTAGAGTGGGGACATCTCAGAGTGTCCAAGTATCTAAGTAATGCAATGAAATATAGAAGAATTTGCATAAAACCCGAGGGTATCCTCAGATATAATTGCTGACAACTTCTGATCTTGGTTAAACACAAAAAGTATCAAGGCATCAAGACTGCTGCCAGAGGAGTAATGTTACCCTTCCTAACCCAGAGGCACAGGAGCAGGGTGCGGCAGAGCTGTGAAGTGAACATGAGCTACAAACCCAAGCCAGCCTTTCCATGGGCACAGGGAGCCCACAGGTCTGACCTCCACAGCTGCCCCCCTGCAGGCACCCTGCTATCCCAGAATTGTTAAATTGGAAAAGCCCTCTGCAATAATCGAGAACAACCATTAGACCAGCACTAAAACATGTCCCAAAGTGCCACATCCACATGTTTTTTGAGTACTTCCAGGGACTGTGATTCCACCACTTCCCTGGGCAGTTCCAGTGACTGTCCATTCTTTCCATGAGGATGACAACCCGAGGGGATCTGGGCATGGAGATGATGAACCCTTGCTGCCCTTTGTTACCAGCTCTCAGGAAAGTTCTGCAGTTACTGACTGAAGTGGCTGAAAGCCCACAGCTAACCCAAAGTGGCTGACTAAGAGCATTGGGTGGTCCAGGATCCAGCAGCCCCTGTGGAGGGATCCAAGGCTGGGGCCACTAGGCACTGTCAGGGTACAGACCTAAACTGTACCCTGTGCTGGGGTGCTGGGCCATGCTGGGGGCACTGGGCTGAGCTGGAAGGTGCTGCTTGCAGTCACTGGAATAAACTGGGAGTGTGTGGAACAGGGAGTGGTGTCCATGGGACTCTGGGGTGATTGAGGGAAAGTAAGGATCAGGTGCTGGTCAGAACTGGGGGCACTGGGCTGTGCTGGCAACAGGGCTATGTGTGAACGGGTGGTCAGAACTGGGGAAATTGGGCTGTACTGGGAACGGGGCTGCGTGTGAAGTGGTGGTGAGAATGGGGATGCGGCTGTGTGTGAGGTGCTGGTATGAACTGGAGGCGTTCGGCCGCACTGGGCACAGCAGTGAGGTGGAGGGGCAGGGCCGCACCGGGCACAGGCCCTGGGCAAAGGCGGCGGCTCCGGCCGCGCTGTCCCCGCCGGTGCCGGTAGCGGTGGCCCGGCCGCGCTGTCCCCGCCGGTCCCGGCCGCGCTGTCCCCGCCGGTGCCGGTAGCTGTGGCCCAGCCGCGCTGTCCCCGCCGGTGCCGGCAGCCGCGGCCCCGCCGTGTGCCGGCGGAAGCGGAAGGCGCCGCGGCCGGGCCCTTCCTGCGGGAAGCCCGAGCCGAGCCGGCATGGGCGAGAGCACCAGCCCCATCAGCGTGATCCTGGTGAGCTCGGGCAGCCGCGGCAACAAGCTGCTGTTCCGCTTCCCGTTCCAGCGCGGCGCCGAGCACCCCGCCGCGCAGGACAGTAAGTGCCGCGCCGGGAGCTGCGGCTGCCCCGCCAGCAGCAGCCTCCGCCGGGGCCTGGCATCCTCCCGTGGGGGCCGGTACCCCACACGGACCCGTATCACGTCCTTCACACTGGCCGTGGGGGCCTGGCACCCTCACACTGTCCGTGGGTACTCGGTATCCCTCACACTGTCCGTGGGCACCCCGCACCCTCACACTGTCCGTGGGCACCTGGCGCCCCTCACAACTCCCCATGCACTCTGCATCTCCCAGCCCTTGCCCTGCACGGGCTCTCACTCCGTCCAGGTGCCCTGGGACCCCTCCCATCCATCCCAGTAGAGCCACGTTAGTGCCAGCTGTCATTACCCATTACTATGGTGCTTTCCTGCTGGCCCCGGGGCAGGTGGATCCCCTGCGGTTTGGGAGCTGCAGGGGAAGGAGGAGGCGGGATGAGAGTAAGGCACTGATTTGGGGAAAGGGGTTCAGTAAACACTATAAGCTTTAACCAATAAAGGGTAGAAATTGCAAAACTTCAGTGTTGTGAATAGTGTGCGGGGGCAGGTTTATTTTCTCCTGGAACAGGACCTTGGGACTATTCAGGTTGAATCTCTTACTTTGAGGCATGTGTTTTGGGACAGTGCTTGTGGCTGGACTGGGACCAGTATCAGTGCAGGGCCTAAAGGTCCTGCAGGGTGATGAAGCTGTGGGATTTGGGCTGTGTCCCAGGAGAAGTTTGATTCCCCTGCTTAGATTGTGAGTTAGTTTGTGAGGAGAGAACCATCTCTAATTCCCTCTCCATTTTATAGATAAAATCTGAAAAGTTTGGTTTTTTGTTTTGTTTTTTTTTCCCCCACTGACTGTTCCCCTGCCACTCCCCTTCTGCTTTTTGTTGCTAAAGGATTTCCCTTACTGTGACTGTGGGGGCATTATAATTGTCCCAAAACCTGAGCAATAAGGAGGGAAATTGCATTGGTCAGAATTTTACTTTTCACTCTTGAACTGCAAACTATTACCTGTGTCAGTTTTTATGAATGTTTCACTTTCTCCCCTTCATCCCTTGAAGGATAAAAATTTTCTCCTAATTTTTTTTTCTTTTGAGTGAGAATAGAAAAATATACAAAAACACATTAAACAGATTGTTCCTGGGTAAATTTACCTTCATTCTTTGCTTCAGACAAACCAAGGAGTCGATATGCTGTGAATGGCTCTGGTGACACCACAGAAGATCAAGATGGGGACTCCAGGTAGGAGGGAAAGTGTTTCCTCTGGTCTAAGAGGTTGAAATGGAGGAGAGACAGCCTCCTGCTCTCTTGGCTCCTAGTTCCTAGGCACATTTTATTGGACTGTATAGAAGACAACCTGGAAAAAAAAAAAAAAAAGAGCTTTAATATCAAGTTATGAACAACTTAGTGCTCAGTAAAGAGGGCTGTCTCATGAGGGAATGCTGCTGCATCTGTTACTTTCTGGGCAAGATATAGGTCCTTGTCCACAGCTATTCTGTGCTTGTTGGAAAGGCATTATTACTCTTTCAAAACTAGGAGTATTAAACCCTTGGCAAAATCCCACTTTTCTTTACCTGCCTACTTCTAACTGGATATATTTTTCAGTTGCCTCAACTTCTTCCTTAGCTCATGTAATGGTTGTATGGAATTGCTATGTACTAATGAATAACTTATTTTGTTTCTCCAAACAGAGCTGCTTTTGTGTCAGTGGACTGACACAGTGGCTCAAAAGGAAACTGAGACTTGAAGAGAGTTTTTAAAGTACAGGAAATCAGAGGGTAACAAATGCACTGAAAATAGGCATCAGCATGTGTGGATGGACCCTCCAGTTTGGTTTTATTGAGCATTTGAAATCTGCTGCATATTTCTAAATTTATTACTGCTAGATATAAGATAAATCTAGGAGAGAAAAAGTTTTTTTTTGGCTGCAAGTTCACTTGCAGATCTTCTCTGTGATGCATATTTTAATCTCCAGTATTAATAATAAAGGGTAGTTGCTGCTCTTCTCTTTTATTAGAGTACTAAGGAAGTAATCATCACTTTCCCCTACAAAAAAAATAAATGTAAGGTTGTTGTTAACTTTATGACAGAGAATGGTTTAGCTGAATTTAAAATCACCCACGTGACTGTAAACATCATCAGTTAATTTGGTTTTCCAGGACTGGGATCTTATGAAAACAGATTTTGCTTGAAGTCATTTCTAGCTCCTGTCTCTTCTGATGCCTTTGAAACCTTCAAGTGTGACCTTAGGTTGTGTGTCCAGTGAGTGCAGTATGGACAGGGCACAGCAAACCATTTGTATGTTGGGAACTGGTGAGTGGATTTTCAGACTGGGCTGTGGACAGCAGGAGGGATCAGTGCACACATTTGCTGGTTATCCCAGGGGTTTCACTGGTGGCTGTTCAAACCTCTGGCTCTAGAATTTCCCTAGACAGATTAAGGTGGTGTTGGAATGATATCAGCTTCTGTCTGACACTGATTCTTGTTGCCTCTGCTGTTTTGGCAGGTTGGACAAAGCACTTAAGGCGTGGCTGTGTTTATTGTATGTTGCTTGTGTTACTGAATTAGTGTGAATATGTGTTGCTGAAGTGATGTAGGAAAAGCTTTTGTCATTTCTAATGATGGTCAGGTGAGAAAACTGTTGGTGTTTTCCTGAAACAGGTTTTTAAATTGAATGTGCTGGCGTGTAACCTATACTAAACAAATATTTAGATTTCTTCATTGTTGTGATATCCAGAGCACTGGGCATGAAAGTTCATGCTTAATCTCCTAATCAGTTATTTGTTACTAATAAAAGACTTTTTTCAGATCTTTCTGTATCTCCCATGCATGTGAAAGGGAAATAGAAGAGCAGCAGCATTTCTGTTGCTCTGAAAGTTTATTTCTTCTAGATGCTGGATATTGGAGTCCAGCACACTGCTGGTGCTGCTTACATGGCTGAGCATCTACTTTCTGAAATTCAAAGTCCCTTTCAGAGTTGTGTTTGTTTCCAATTTGATTATTGAAAGCTTTTTCCCAGCAGCAGTGTAATCATCACTCCTAAGTCTCCTGCATCCCACACAACTCATGTAGCAGTTAAATGTGTCCTCTTCAGTGGTACCTGCTAGTAGAGCATGCTGATGATTTTTATTTAGTGAGAGCTGTCAATTTAAATTAGACAAGAGGAGCTTTGTTGCCAAGGTTTGTATTTTTCACTGACTGATACAGGTGGGAAAAGTATGCAAGTTTTAAGTACACAGATGGTTCTTCCAGCAGAAGACAAAAAGACATCTTCAAATCCATGCAACGGATTGCTCCAACTTTGATTTGTATCAGGCAATTTTAGGAGTAACAGAAGTTGGTGCCTTGGAATAGAAGAAATTCCAGGGGGAGAGTGGAGGCAGAAAATTGCAGATCCCTGGAGGGAGGGAGATGCACCTGCCTTGTAAGCTGGGAAAGGAAAGGAGTTGAACTTTCATATGCCATGAAATCAATGTCATCACTGATTTTTTTTCCTCACCAACATTATGAATTTTTGCTTCAGTTTTTGTGTTTCCATTGAAGATCAGGTTGTAGAGACCAGGAATGGAGCAGCTGGTTTTGTGAGAGCCATTCCTTCAGTGGCAGCTCCATCCCTGTAAGATCCTTCTTGTGCAGGGCAGCAGTTCCCTTCCTGGACACTCAGTGCACTCAGTCCATGGAGACAGTTCAGCAGCATGGATCCTGTCTGATTTCTGGTGGTGATGATTTTCTGTCTGAAATTATACACAATAAAAGTAATTAATGAAGTGGTTTTGTATTATTTTTGGAATACTTCATTGAGGGAGAGTTGGAAGAAGGTTCCTTTCAATCCCTGTGTGTCAGTAGCACCCATGAGTGTTTTTGGTGGCACAAATTGAGGCTGTGGAGTGGGCAGACTGGTAGGTTGAGTTGATGGTATATGGCAAGTTTGATAATGTTTAGGCTTGTGTTTTTCTCATTCCATGCTCAGTACAAAGGTTATTCAGATTTATCTTGTAGCTGCAATAGTTTCTAAGAGGGTTGGAGTCATCCTTTTTTATACTGGATGACTGTCTTTAATTTATTAGCAATCTAGCACCAATTGTGTCCTAGGTAAGATTTACTGTTGCTTTTCCCCCTGAGCTATTGGAACTCAGATCAATTACTTTGGAGCTGACCTTTCCTAGAGCAGTTGAGGTGCATGTATTTCTTAATGCTCTCAGGAAGGACAAAATCAGATCAGTTTAGGTGCCTTAACTCCATTTCCATGTAGCATATTTGTATAGATAATAGGATTTCTTCTAGCCTCCAGGCTCAATTTCCTGGTCATTGTTAGGCTTTTTGTTTTTTTTTTTATAGACAATGGCAGCCTATTCATGATAATCCTTCCTCCAGGTTACTGGGGTGTGTTTGCTTGTATTAATTTCTGCTCAGTGGAGCTGTTTTGGGTCCTCAGAATACATATTTTACTTCCTGCTGAAAGCAAGTTGAGCAGCAAAAGTGTTTGAGGTGTGTTGATGGTGGCCATGCAACAAAAAGGTATTCAGAAGACTGTCACTGTCAAAACAAATTGCTTGTCAAGTGTCTCTTTGTTGGCTTTTCTCAGCCTTTCATCATTTGCACTTTTCAAAAACATCCTTCAGTTTCTGAGTGTTTTACCAGGAATACATCCCCTCCCAATGTTTATAGAGATGCCTGCCTATCTTTTTTCTTTCCCCTGAAAAAATATGAGGCAATTACTCCTTTGAAGCCATAAGATAATGCTGTGTTAAATTGGTTTGAAATACTTTTTTTGTAGTTTTTCTGAAGGTGGTATAGCCAGCAGCAAAAATTCTAATGAGGAGGCACATATAGTAACATATGTTACAGCAGACTTTGCATTTTTAGTAGCAGAGCTGACTAGCTGAAGTAGTTTTAGCAAATTTAACAAATGCTTCTGTTACAAAAAACCCAAGTTACTGACAAACAAGGATTTGAATGTCCCTTTCTAATAAACAGTAGTTCTCCTGTGATAACATTTGTTTCCTGTGTCCCTCTTTCACTGGACTCCAGTGTTCTTCCTTGGATTTGTTCTGAAAGGCTTCCTTTCTGTAAGCCTGTGCTTTTCCATTCATCCCCCCCATTCCTTGAAACATCCTTCCTGTAATATCACCCCATTGTGTAGTTTGTCATTTAGGTTCTCTGGGTTCTCTTTTCAACATGACTGGCAGAAATCTGCTGTGTTTTCTATTAAGTAATTGTTGGAGGTTCTCAGTTTGTCTCCCCTTTCTCATGTGAGACAGTATAAAGCTTTTATCAGATTCATTTTTCAGTACAGTTATGAAGTTGTTTCGAGAAGCAAGTCCTTTTTTAATCTTAATTGGGAGAAAAAGTGGCAGTTGACTACTAAAATGGAAAAAGGTGTTTCTGATATAAAAGTGAGTACAGGTGCTAACAGAGTCCTGCTCTATACACCTGTTGTAAAGAAAGGTTTAGGATTCTTTGCCTTGAAAGCTTTTTCAGCCTCCACTTCTTAAGTTGTACTTATTGCCTGGGGCACAGAGAGGGGCAGAGAAGGGCTTGGTGTGTGTGCTGTGAGCCTGGCCAGCCTTGTGCCTGCTGTGTGGGTCCCTGCAGGAGCAGTGGTGGCTGTGTGTGCCAGGCCCTTCACAGAATCCTGCCACAGTAAACACTTGGCATCCTCTTCTCCCAAGTCTTGTGGGTGTGGAAGCACTAGAACCAACTGGGAAGAGCTGTGGGTAGTTTGGGGGTGCATAGGAGGTTCTTTGGTGGAAATGATAGCAATAGTCTAGGAAAGAAACTAAAGTTTACGATCTGCTCTAAATCAGGCTGCAGCCTCTCCTGTTTCTCTTCAGGTAAGCATGAATTAAGAAGTGCCATGGAAATCAGCTCCATAAATTCTGTGTGCTGTGGACAAACACATGGCAGCAGCCACTGCTAGTGCAAGGACTAAATGACCTTAGCCTGTTTTCTCCATGTTGTCAAACAGCCTGCAATGTGTCCCTGGAATTCACCTTCCATTAACTTTTGACTCTCCTCAACAGTTACATTTCCTTTACAGGACTTTAACCTTTAATAGTTCATCCTAGTTTTTAATATTATCTCTTTTTTTTTTTTTTTTTTCTTTTGTATTTTGTGTACTTGCCTCGTTTATTTTCTTTTGTTGTGTTTTGTTTTGTGTTTATGGCCATGTTCCCATTTCAGAGACCAATGTCCTCTAACTGATGAGCAATTGGTTTCAGGGTAAGACCAAACGTTCTAAACAATCACCTTTGTCTAGAATGGCTTTCTTTTCTCACCATCCTTTTAATTGTGCTTTTGTTTCTGGTTTCTGTTTTACACTGAATGATGAGAAAATTATATGCTAAATCACAGTGTCTGTAGGAAATGTGTTGCTAAAGGTTTGTACCAAGGTCCTACTAACATTTCTGTGCTTCCTGTAGGAAATCCAGAATGGGTGTGGCACTGTCCCTTCTGTGAACTGGGAAAAGCTGTGAGGCTCTGGGCATGCAACAAGAATAGCCTTGGCCTTGTAGTTATTCCAGCAATGAGCCCTAAATCAAATTGTTTTCTGAGGAGAAATGACTTGAAAGTCAAGATCAGTGGGTAAACTATTTAATCCCAGGGTAATGATGGAGAGCTCTTTAGAGGACCCAGTTTGGAGCAGCTGTGATGGTTCGTTGTTCTTTGTGCCCCACTCACCTAAATGAGATGATTACACACATAGAGGGAGGAGTGCTTAACTCAGGGCCCCAGAAGGAAAAAAAATAATGCATCCTTAGTCCCTGCTTAACATAAACCTCACTTACATACTCAGATCCTGTTCTAAACTACTTCAAAGAAAAATTCTTTATAAAAACCTTGCTTTGAATTCCTGTGGCATATAAAAAGTTTTGATCCAGTCTTGGGGGAAAAATTGAATTTGTGCTTGAATCTTCCCCCTTCTTTTCAGTGTGCTGTTGCTATGTTGTGCTTGGGAGAGGAGCAGTATAATATTTTGGACAAATCAAAGCTTTTGTTTATTGTAGATTCTTTCTGCCTGCTGAATTCCTTAGTACAGAAGAGTTTTGCTTCCCCCTGGAATTCACAATGCTCAGACTAATCTCATAAAAGGAGATGGGTTACTGCCCAACTGCAAAACCTAATCTGCTTCTAACAAACTCTTGGGCTCTGAGAAGTCAGTGTTTTTAGGTTATCTAAACATATCCCAAAGATGGGAAAATGTGTATTGAAATATTTAAAGTATTATTTTCTAAGATGAGGTAACAAATTGAAGTAATGGGAATAATGCATCTGCTGTTCCTCAATTTCCCTATTGTCCTGAGGCCTAAGAAATGTCAAAATTATGTAGAGCACTGGGGGGTTAAAAAAACCCAGAGAGCAAAACTGTAAATCCAGGCTGTCAGAGGAGGAGAATGGGACTGGAGTCCAGGTGACTCTTGGGAGAGCCTGTGGTGATAGGAGGTGCACCTGTGTCAGGATTATCTGTCCCTGAGCATGTCCTCTGGCTGCAATTCCACTACTCTCCCAGAGAAGACCCTGCTATGAGAAGATCCTGAGGACTTTCCAAAAATCAACCTTTTAATCTCTGCCTCCCCAAAGAGCCACATGCAAGGTAGGGCAGACAGGGCTCTTGGTGTCAAGAGCTCTCCTGGGAAACTGCTGAATTCTCACCTTTAGCACCACATTTATCTGTTAAAGGATCTGCTGGTGTAATTCTGTGTGGAAATTATCAGAATTATCAGTATATCAGCTCCCAGGTATCCTTTGCCAAGGCTGGAGGAGGGAAGGGTAACTAATTTCTTCCCAGGAAGCTGACATTTTCTAGTTTGCCCTCCTTCTCCCTTCACCCCCCTAACATATGCTCCTTTTGGATCCACTGCTATTCCCATCTTCCTGGCTCCATGATGAGCCTATTAACGAGCAGCTGAGCAGGGCAAGAAGAGGAGGAGAAGCTCATTGCTGTCATGGTGACTTTTTTTTTTTTTTCTATTTTGAATGTGGTCTCCGGGGTCTCTCAGTCCAGGTCCTGGTCCAGGTCACTTTGCCCTTTCTTCCCAAACTTCCCAAGTTGTGCAGCCCAGTGGCTGAGGAGCATGAGCTCAGTGGCCTCAGGGGTCTCTGGCTAGTCTCTGCTTGCCCTTAGCTTGGAGTTTGGAACAGAGCAGTCAGGGATTTGGAAGTTTGTACACAGCTGCTCCTTCCATAAACCACACATAAGTAGTGTGGTCAGGTTGACCTGTTTGTACAAGCACCAGGGGCTCTGGCAGTTTGGACCTGTGTGGTTCTTCATCTCCAGTATTTGTAAATAAAAGAAATTCCCCCTGTGTCCTTGAGTGCATTTGTGTTAATTTTTGTAGTACTCCATGACTCAGAGGGGAGCAGGACTAAGGTACATTAATTGCTCTTCTGGCCATAGAGGCTCACTTGTGGCAGAGAGATAAGGTGAGCACAGCACACACCCATGCCTGCCCTGCTCTCTGAGTGATACTGGGTTATCTGGGATACCTGCCTGCTCTAGGGGGATGGTCTGGCAGGGACACACAACCCTGAGTGTAAATGCAGAAACTGAAATAAACATTTTCATTCTTAAAACCCCACTCTCAGAAAATGGTTTGAAATTCGTTTGGTTAAATAGGAGCCTCTAGGAAATCAGATGAGGAGAGAACTTGTTAATAACAAGCCTTGCACTGCTCCTATTCTTGAGCAACAAGTTTACTCTAGCTTCTGAGGTCCTCTTCACTGTGGGCATGGGCTTCACTGTCCCAGGGGGCACCTTGAGGAAAACAGATGTTGGTAGAGGCTGGACCAATGTTGTGAGGCCATTGGAGAGAGCAGCTGTGGAATTCCTCCCTTGTCATACTGGAATTTTTAGCTGGTTGTTCAGCAGTGGCTGTGTTTCACAGGGTAAACCTCTTGTAGATACCTGTCCTGTCTCAGAGCTGCTGCCTTGTCCCACCAATCCAGAGCAATTCAGTAACTCCATGGCTGGGCATTGGGAAGGGCCTGCCCTGTCATGAATGTGATTATCAAATGAGAAAGCCCAGGTGAGACCAGGCAGCTCTTGGAAGGTGCCAGTGGTCTGCTGGGCACAGCTTGAGATCTGTTAAGTGAGGAATTTGGAATGTCACTGATGAGCTTTGGGAGAGGAAGGACAAGCATTGGCTGTGTTTCTTCTAGTTGAATCAGCTCTTTCTTGCCTTCCCCTCTGCCATACTGGGTGGCTTAAAGATCTCTGTTGTGCTTGAGTGACAGGCTGTGTCAATATGTAGTTGCTTAGTAAGTTAATTAACCTGCAGCTAAATCCAGACAATGGCTAACTCCAGCTGTTTTTATATTTAAGCAAACTGCATCTAATCTTTTCAATGTATTTTGCTAAGCATGTAATTAAATGAGCATGACCCTGCAGTCTTTGTTGTGAATGCTTCCTGTTTTATAATTGTGATGATCTGAGGGATGTAATTTAGGGGTCTTAATTTTACATAATTGGTGGTACTCCAGGTACAGCAATCTAGTCACAATTCATAATGCCTTAAAAGCTTTGGAATTAAATATATCTGTATTTGGAGGAGTATTTTGGGGTGTGCTTTTTGAAAACTGTAATAACTTCTGTTTCTGCTCTTCAAGGTTTTCTGATGTCATCCTGGCAACAATTTTGGCTACCAAGTCAGATATGTGTGGCAAAAAGTTTGAATTGAAGATTGATAATGTTCGCTTTGTTGGCCATCCCACCTTGCTCCAGCATGCCCTCGGGCAGGTACAGTATGAGATCCCTCTGGGGACCTGCCTTCTTCACAAACTGCCTGGCTTTAGTGAGGAAACCTGGAATTCACAATGTGCATGTTGGCTTTTGATCCTGGTTTTACTGCCTGATGCTCCAAGCTGTCCTTTACTTAATTCTGGGTCAGTGGAGTGAGTGGTAAACTGAGGGAGCTGTCAGTGATCACAGAAACTCTTCTGGTTACTGTAGGGCAGCAGTGTGATTAAGGAGAAGTAAAACTGGGCACTCCAGCTCAAAAAGCTCTTTCTCACTATTTTAATTACTGCAAGTTAGCTGTTAGCACTTCTAATTAGTGTGGCAGTTAAAAACCCACCACTGAAAACCTTCACAAATACTAAAAGCTTCATCAGCGTTGTTTGGCTTTTAACTCTTCCTGAGGCTGAAGATGATCCAGGAGACTTAGATGGAATATGTAGGATCTTGAAAGAGATGTAAAATTTTCTTGTGGACCAAGTCAGGCTGCTATTTGCATTGAGTCCTTCCTCCATGGCTTATGGTTTACAATGTGAGCAGTTTGCTACCTGGGCTATGTTAAAGGCCCTGCTTAAATCCAGGAAAGAATTCATGTGCTTCTGTGTTCCAAATATTCCCTGTCCTGTTCCTTCTTCCTGATCAACTGTAGGAATGACCTAGGCTTTGGTAATTTCTGAATCCAGCACTGATCCCTGTCACTGAACTGTTTTGGTCTCATTTTTCATTGAATTTGCTAAGTCATTCCATTTTTAGGGGAAAAAGAAGTCTGCTTGCCAATTCTATCCTGCTTTCTAGCTATAATTAGAGGTGGAAACAGCTTGTTGGTAACTGCTGCTTGATATTTAGAGGACCAGACTGCTTTAGTCCCAGCGAGGAGTTGGCCTAAAACATCGAAAGATGCTACTTTGGGAACTCAGTTGTGAGTCTACAGGAAATGGCATGGAGGATCACCAAGATTAAGTCCTGAAAAGGTTAAACTGTCTTGGAAGACAGGATTCAAGTGTGCCCAAGTTGTGCAAATCCATCAGCAGCCCCAGACAAGGCAAGTGATGTACCAGGCCCAGGGTCTGTATTGGACCCCAGCCAGGAGCAGGAGACAGGACAAGGGTGGGATGTACCTGACCAAGGTCCCTCCAGAAGACAGGCACAGCTCCAGGCCCTGGGCTGAGCTTAAATGGAGCTCCCAGGTCATGGACTGGAGGGGGGTGTGTGTAATGGGAACCCAGCTGGGGCTGCCCAGGGCTATTAAGAGCTTTTGGTACCCTCAAGGCTCTGACAGCAGTGGCCTGTTCTCCTTCAGATAATTTTAATTTATTTTACTAATCTAGTCTGAAAGGCCCAGCTTCCTAAATGTGATGTAAACAGGGTTGAAAATTTGTATTTGCAATTTTTTCACCACTTATTATTGTACATTCTTTCCAGTCAGTTTAATCCTAATTGCATGAAATGTCACTTCATTCATTTCAATTTGTCTAAATAAAATTGCATCTGAGCAAATAAACAAAGTTATAAAGAGCTGTAAACACTTTTTTTGTTACTTCTGAAGGAACTTCTCTTTGGGTGTGTCTTATCAGCCCAGGAGGCACCCCAGAACTTTCTAGAGTCCAGAATGTTCCAGATGTGGCAGCCATCTCTGCAGCTTTGTGTCAGTCTAAATCTGGGACCCTCCTGCAGTTAGGAGGAAGCCAGATGGATCTGCTTTTCCATGGAGCTCAGGCAGTGTCTGGAGTAACCCAGCAGCTTCTGCTTTGAGTTTCCTCAGAGTTCATCCTGCACTAAATTAATGCACAGGACAGCTCAGCAAATTCTTACTCCAGTGAGATTCAGGAGTTACAAGAGCACAAATATTTAATCCTATGTGCCAGGTTGCTTTTTATGTAGCAATGTTCTGAATTCTTCAAATGCCTTCAGCATTTTCATTCCCAGCCTAATCTTCTTTCTTTTTGTTGTTGTTTTTTGGTTTTTTTCTGGACTTGAGGTAATATGAAATCTAGCCTGCATCCCAGCTGATGTTAGTGATGGTATTTCTCTGATTTTAAGGAAGGAACAGGATCAGTCCTTACACTTGGAAATACACAAGAAGTCCTGGAAGCTGTAATTCTAGAACAGATAAACACAGTACACTGCCTTTGCCACTCCCATCACTGCCTTTCTGACAGAATGTAATTTTCACTTCAGGTGAAAAAAAGCCCCAAAAATATGCATCACCTCATAATTTTCTAAATTTTGAGACTCCTGAGTGCCAGCAGTCAGATTTTGGAGTTCAGTCCCAAGCAGTTCACTGCTGGTGCTTGGAACCTGTTGTGAAGAGCAGATGCTGCTCTGTGTTTGCCCTGGCTCAGGTGCTGCACATTCTTTGGGTAGAGACCAGCTATTGTTTGGCCTGCCAGGTCCCAGCTGTTTGCACTTGGGATTGGGTGGGTGTTGAGCAGGGAGCTGCAGGGGAGGTGGGAATGTCCTCTGCATTTTGTGCTCCATCTTGTGGTGACATGTGCTCCCTTTGGAGTTGGTCTGGCTGTGCAAATTCCACTTGCTTATCTCAGCTCCTGTTTCTTCTCACTGGAAATTTTCAATCTGCCTTAGGGATGGAGCTGTGCTACAGAGAGAATAGAGGGGCTGGACAATGTGTTTGAAATCCTGCAGGAAGGGAAAAATCAAACCTTTTATTTTAGTACTGCTGTTCTGGAGCATATTTTATCTGATAAAAGCAGCAGCTTGTAACAGGATGCAATTTGAATGGAGATTTTAGGAAAGGAAGAATAGGTGTGGCCTGAGATGAGAAATATGTGGAATTCTGTTGACAGTATATCTATCTGACTATATATATATATATATATATATATATATATATATATATATATATATATATATATATTTATTTGTGCTAAAGAATTTAAACCTTGGGTTCCTAATGTCCTAATGATGCTAAATGTAATAACAAAGACACTAAGTAAGACTGCTATCTTAACTGACACTCATGTCCATGCTTGTGACCAAAAAGCTTTGGTTTGTCTTCACAGCTGCTCAGCAAAGGCAGTGTTGTAGAGTAACTGTGGCACCCCAATAAAAGACAAAATCATAGTTCTGTTTTTTGCAAGCATATTTGATGTTATAAATTGACTTGTCTGCTCTCTTTTCTCACCTTGTTATTTGACTAGGGCTTTTTTTTTTTTTTTTAATTACTTTCCCTTTGTTAGTGTCTCCAACTGCCACTAGCTGATGGGATTTTCTAAAAAATATTTTTCAGGTATCCAAAACTGACCCTTCACCAAAGAGAGAGATGCCCACCATGATTCTGTTCAACGTGGTGTTTGCACTGAGGGTAAGGACTGTCTGCATTCCATCTGACTGTGGGATGTGCTTTGGATTCATGAGAGAATGCAGTAGGCTCCCACTCCAGGCTTGTTTTATGATTAATGGCCAGTGTTTGAAAGCTGCCTCCTCTCAGCACTGAGGTCACTCTAAAGGGAGAGTGCCAGGGAGCTGCAGCTGAGCAGCTAAATGAGAAGATGATACAAGAAGAAGAATAAAGAGGTTTCAGTGCTCAGCAAAAACCTGGAACAAATAGTTTCTGCCTGGAATTTTTTCAGGTTTCCTCTATTAACTAGATGCTGGTGTTAAGGGATTCTGGCTTGGCTAATTAGGTGTATAAAACCCTAGAAATTTCATTATGTTCAAGCATTACTTTGTTTCTGAGCTTTGGCTTTGTTTTCCCAGTCCACAGGTTGTTTAAAAATAAAAGAGGGAGCTGGAATGGTCGTTTTTATGGAAATGGTTGATTTTTGCTTGACTGGATGAAATGTCATAATTTAAAAACCTCCAGCTCCCTGCTTGTGAAAGGAACTTTGTTTTCTTTTTAGCACTAGTACTTTTCTTACCACTGGCTTTGTAGTGGTGACATGGACATGGCCCCAGCCTGCATGGCTTGTCCTCAAGTGAGGAGCAAGGTTTCACCCAAGACAATTACCTAAATCAAGCAAGAAATTTTTTACAGTGCTGGGAATCCAGTGTTGCTGTGCTTTAGGACACTCCTGGGTCAGGGAGTGCTGAGTTTGCAATGGAGGAGTTGATTTTAGATTTCACTTGTGAAGAGATGTTATTTTGTGTGTTGTTTTGTGTTGTTTTGGTGAATTGTTGCAGCCCTGTGCTTTGCTTGCAGGGAAGTGTGTGCAGATGCACCTGCAAACACACGTGTTGATGCACACTGAGCCATGTGGCAGCAGAAGTGTTGAAACCAATGCTCTTTCATTCACAGTGGAGACCAGCCTACATTTTTCTGGAATCTAGTTTCTAGTGCTTCTAGGAAAACTTGCTTTCTTTGCCCTTCAGCCTTGTGATGATACTGTAATTGTGTGATGTAATATAATTGTGTGTGTGATGCAGCACTGAATCCATTTGCCAGATGAGACGCTCTTAGTTCACAGGGAGCAGTCAGGTTTCTGGAAAGTGCTGGGCAAGAAGCAAGTGGAAATTTTTCCCTAGGATGGAGTAGTGAAGTGCAGGAGGTGGGTGGAGGCCCTCAGAGATAAAGGTGAGTGTCCATCTGCAGGGGGCAGACAGAGTAGGCAAAGGCCCAAGTGTGATAATCAGCACTGATCCTGCTGTGTTTGAGCTTCAGGGCTACCAACATGGCATGACTCAGCAAGAACTGGAGTAAAAAACCTGATGAGTCACGTTTGCTGTTTCTGTGCCAAGCGGTCACTTGCCAGAACTTTAAATTCCTTTAAATGTCTTAACAAACATGAGGCAGCTGCTGACTCATGCTGGAGCTGCTGAGTCCCCCCTCACCCCCCTTGGCAGTTGTACTGATGTGATAGATTTTTCCAGCATTTCCTTTCTGGAACTTTCATAAATGCAGTGTTAGTAATAAGCCATATTTGTAAATTTTTTGGGAGCAAAAATCCAAATTAATTCAGATTTGGGATAAAAATGTTGGTCATGAGCTGGCAATTATTACCTAGTTATTGCCTTGTCAGTACATGGGAAAAACACCAGTGTGGCAACATGGAGTTAGTGGGACATGTTAGAGGCACTGCAGCCCTTGTGCTGCCAGTGAGTTTAACCTGAACGTTGGGATATTCTCCCTTTTCAAATAGCTTGGTACTTTTTTGTCTCACTTGTTTCACTTTGTGAAGTTGAGGTCTTTGCTCTCTGCTGGTAGAAGCCCCATTAGCAATTGGAAAAACAAACCAGATTAGGGGTGTCCCCCTCCAGGTGTGGTGTTCCTTTGATTTAGACAAGCTTAGAAATCCAAATTACATTTGGACACCTCTGAGTTTCTGCTTGGTTGCGGGTAGAGAGAATTCTGTTCTTTTTCCAGTCGAGAGGCTGATTTTTGGTATGTGATTTCTGGTACCCCAGTACCTGCTGCATGTCCTGTCTCCATGAAGTAGGGCTGAGTGTCATTCCATGGGCACAGGCCTGTCACTGTGCCTCTTGCTGCTCTCCGTGATCCCTGTAGGCAGTCTGCACAGGGAAAGGGAGAGATGGTCAGTTCTGATGCTGACAGGGCTCCACAGACTCCTAAGAGGAAGGCAGGGGTGGGAGGCAGAGGGGAAGGCCATCCTGGGCACCTGACAGCTGGAATGAGGGAAGTCTGAAGAAAACCATCAATGGGGAGCCGTGTGTTCCAGTGCTGAGTGGTGCTGGTGTCCCCGCAGGCCAACGCGGACCCGTCTGTGATCAGCTGCCTGCACAACCTGTCGCGCAGGATCGCCATCGTCCTGCAGCACGAGGAGCGCCGCTGCCAGTACCTCACCCGCGAGGCCAAGCTCATCCTGGCCATCCAGGACGAGGTGTCTGCCATGGCAGAGAGTGAGTGCTTTCAGAGCAGAGCCTCTGCCCAGGAGCACGCCCTCAGAGAGGTGCTGCTTCTGCCTGGGATGTGGAGTTTTGGTGCTCTGTAGCATTCTGACAGCTTTTCCCTGCATTTTGCCTCAGCCGAGTTCACTATGTCTGTGCAGAGGTGTGAGTTTTAGAGGTGAAGTAATTTCTTTGCCTTCTTTGCTAGTTAAGTTCAGCACAATTCCTGGAGCTGTTTAATGCTGTCTGCTGAGTTACCAGACTTCTTTTGTGGAAGCTTTACTCTTACATGCTGTTACCTGGCTAGCAAGCAGTTACAAAGCATTTTTTATAGACTGTACTTGGAAAATGTGCTATAACAATATGCACTATTTAAGGTGAACTCTGACAGTGATGCATCATCTTGCTGCAAGCATTAAAAATTAAAGCTAACATCTAGAAAAACAAAGTATTTAAAGTCATCATTTGTCAAATTTGGTTACATGCGCTTAACTGAGTTGAGGTTTAGCAGAAATTGGCAATAATTCACTATTATTATCCTAATGTGTAACTTGAGTTATTGTAAGAGCTTTGAAAGATAATTGTAGATTAAAATTACACAAATTCTGTAAGATACAGGTTGATACCCAGTGGGGGAAGAGGAATCTCTTTGATTTGAAGTCAGTTGTTTGCTTTCTTGTTTTGGATCTTTCCATAGCCACAGAAGGGCCCCAGTCACCTTTTCATCACATCCTACCCAAGTGCAAACTGGCCAGAGATCTCAAAGAGACATATGACAGGTAAGCTGGATTTTAGTCTTAGCTCACTGTTTGCTGTTTCTCACTGAAATCTCTTGGCTTTGTTCCTAAGGATATTATCCACTTCCTCATCCTGGCAGTCAAGCAAAATGTTTGCAGAACTGTTATCCTGATCATTATCTTGGTCTGTCTTGGGTATCTTGTTCTTAAAATTTGGTGATGTCTGTCACAGCTTTAAGAATTGTTATTTTCTTCCCTAGCACAGGGCCACCTAATAACAAATGAAGTGTAGAACTGACAAGTGTCATAACAGGGATATCACAGCACAGGGGAAGTGCTCTAAACCTGCAGCTAAAAGGAAAGTGCTGCACGAGCACTGGTGGCAAGTCAGGTACTGCCCTGTCCCCATTTGTGCATGTCTGGACAGCAAATTTGGATGGGATGCTGAGGCCTCCAGCAGAAGGGAAAGTGTAACATGCTGTTTCTTGACTGGATTAGAAGTTCTGGCAAAGGTTTCAAAGCAGTGTGGGGCTGGTGTTGAACTTGAGCAGGAACCTGTGCCTGTCAGTGCTGCCTCCTCAGACCCAGCCAGGAGATGTGCTTGGGGAAAGGCCTGGACAGAGGGACACAGAACCTCTGTGTGGGGGAAAGATGCTGTGCTCCTTGCTTGGGGTGTTTGTCAGGGATTCAGGGAATCAGGCTGGAGTTCCTCAGGGAACCCTTTATCCTCCCTGGGTTGTTGCTTCTCTTGTACAAAGGGGATCAAAGCCCTGTAAGATAAGGCACTGGGAGCCTAAATAATATAATGGTTGCAAAGAGCATTGGGAAACTTCTGCTAAGCTGCTCTTTGTGTTCAAGAGCTGTGAATTTCATCTGGTTTGAAGGAATGTGGTATATGGTTCCACACACCTTGCACAAAACCTGTACTAAACTTTTAAGTAAGGCAGTTTTTATGCAGCCTGTAATTCTAATATTCCAATTATATTTTTCTATTCCTCTAGGGCTATGTATTTATGACTGGGCAAACCCTGATCATGTTTCCAAATATTTTAGGGACACAGTGACATCTTGTGGCATTCAGCTGTGACTGTAGCAACACAGAGCCTGAGCTCATGGACTGTGCTGATATGAGCCTTCCCAGAGATAAGGAGGAACAGACAGATATAGTGAAATACACTTTGGTGCTGCCCCCAGCTGTAAAACAAGGCAGTTTCTCCCTGACTTAGGCATTGTGGGTGGGGAAGAAGTGGTGCAAGTTGGATTTTGACACTTCTGTATGACGCTGTCAAAAGCAAATGTAAGAAATAAGTGTCAGTAAAAATCTGAAGTGCTGCTTGCTCAATTGGAAAGTTGTACTTGAAAAGGAGCTGACAGTGTTGTTGGGTGATAAGGAGATGTTCTGCAGGGTTTTTCTATTAATACTTCATATGAGAGCATAGGAAATATGCTTGTTATACCTGCAGTCAGATCAGCTGAGAGGAGCTGCAGCATCTTGCCAGGCAGGTGTAGATTTAAAATTATTTTTCAGTAAGGTAGAAAAAAGCTTCTAGAAATACAATTTTTTTTCTGCAAGTCCAGGTTGAATTAATTATTCCTGTGTGGCAGCAGCTCTGGAGTGAAGTCTGTGTGGTGTTCTGTGAAGTAAGGGTTACTTGTAAGTGACATGGGGTTACAAAAGAAGCAGAGAGACAAGAGTGCATAAAATAAATCTTGTCTGTAAGATAGGCACCAATCCTGCTCACAGTTGTAAAACTCCTGCTGCAATGAATATTTTATCCAGTTTGGACACCACATTTCAAGGGGGATTTAGGCCACCTAGAGGGTGTGGAGGAGCGTGAATGACCTCAGAGGGAAGATGGAAAGATTTGCTCTGTTGCTTTTAAAGGAGAGAGAACTGCTGGGAAGGGTAAACCTTCAGATGCATGCAGTGACAATGTGCTGTTCTAAATTTACAGACACTTCTGGCATAGCCTTTGGCTGTAGGAGAACAGCCAGTGGAGTGGAGAGAGCACTTTGAATTGCAGATGGAGCCCAGCTCTCCGTTTGAGATTTGCTCCAACCAGCATTTCCTGCTGATTTCTGCAGTTCCAGCTCAATTTCCAGGGTTGCTCCAGAGGTGCTGTTGAGCCTTTGGCTTCCTGTAGATGGTGCTGAGGTATTTCAGGCAAGACCCAACATGTCCCTGAGCAAGTTGGTTTGTGCAAAACCACAAGTAGAGGAGTATTTTTGTCATTCCAAGTGTTCCTTGGTTTTGAATGAGATGCCTGTGTTCCATAAGGCAAGATCAGTACCCAGGACATCTTGACTAGAAATATAGTGGTGTTACTGACAGCTCAGAGGCTTTCAGCATCTACTTCCTGGCACATTTTGTCTCAGAGAACTAGAATGTTTCTTTTTGATTAATTCAGAAATTTGAGAGTCTTCATTCATCTTGGCCCCAAATTGAAGCATTGGTGTGGAACAGAAATGGTTTTTAGGCCCAAGAAAGTTTTCAGGACTTCCAGTGCTGAAAAACTTACTGTTGTTAAAATGTGTGTCTCTTTTAAGGTGCTTTCACATAGTTTTATCTCCAACTGCAGATAATAGATGAACTTGATACTTAGATACTGCCTGTCTGGTTCTAGCAAGCTCCTCTTAGCTTTGCATTGGAATAAAAGTGAAAGTATGGAGAGGTTTTTGGGGAAGTTTGGATTTTTTGTTTCTTCTTTTTAGTACAGAAAGAACCTTTATAAATTTTTAATCTAGTGGAACTTGAACTGAGTGATAGATCTAGCCCATCTCAGCAGCTCAGGGAATAATTCTATGAGACTTAATGAATTATTAGATGTGATTTCTGTGGCTGTGCTGTATAATATAATGCAACTGCAATTATTTATCAAAGGACAGCCCTTTGTCCTTTCTAAGGAAATGTGAAATCAAAGCTCTGAGTAATCACAACCTCTAGGAAAAACAAACTGCAAAGCTTCAAGCTCACCTCCATCACACTCAAAAACACAGGGTTAATTTCTGATATAAGCATGATAGACATGATATGAGGTGTGTATATTGAAAATTTCTTAACATTTAAAACGTGAAGTGGAATTTCTTTGTTTTGCCAATATGGAAAAGGCTGCAGTTCTGTGAGAAGCTGGCAAACTTTCAGGTTCCCATTTTGGGGCAGTAGCTCCAGTTCAGGACACAGCAGAATAGAGTAAAAGAGCAGTGGTAGTCCCTAAAATATTCCCCAGCTTCCTGCAGCTCTGAAGGGGTTTCTGTACATTCAGCAGCTTTCAGCTGATCTCACTTCCCGGAATTACCCCACAGTCCTGTGAGCCAGAGTAAATATTTAACCACCACAGCATCCTCTGATAAGGAGGTCCATGGCTTAACTACTTTCTGTGTTTCTTTCTATTTCTTCTGAACTTTGCTCCTTCTTATATCATGTCTCAGGGGCCTTGTGATGGACAGACATTAAACAGCTTTTTCCTGTTTGCCTCTCCCTGTCTCAATTTTAAACTCTGTTATCTGATCATCCTGATCCTTGCCCATGTATCCCTCAGATTGCTCATCAGGTGTTACCAAACCAGAGATTAAAAAAAAAAAAAGTGTTGAAGCTAAGTTTTTGTGGAATAAAATGTCTTGGAGGCTTTAATATCCTATTGTCTGAATCTTTGTGTCTATACCGGGGACATTATTTAACTTTGCTCTCTAGCTAAGGGCAGTTGCAAGTGTTGCTGCTGGAGGGTGTAGCTTGTTCCTTGTCAAATTACAGGCACTTAAATTATTTTCCATGTAAGGAGGGGCAGGTGAAGGAGAAATTGTGTGCATAAAGCTATAATGAAGGCTGGAAACTGTACAGCTGAATGCAAATACAGAAGAATGAAATTAAGATCCAGATCAGAACTGAAAGTCTGGTTTTCTTGTTGTCTTTAATGTATAGAGCACTGAAGACAAAATTATGCTGTGGAGAGTGCAATTATGTAATTAAAGCTTTTGCCTTAGTGCACTTGGACCAAAGAATGAAAGGAACCAACTGGATATTTTTCTGAATGTTAAACTCTGCAGGGAGAATGTCCCTGTGATGCCTTGAGAGGCTGCCTGGAACAGAGGCTAGACAGTGTTAAAGGAATAAAGTAAGTCTTTATTAAAAGGCCTTCAATGGATTCACCTTGGGCAGTGCAAGAGCCTGGCCATGGTTCCACCCAAGGTGGACCTCAAGTCATGAGTTTTCACACTTTTACAATTTTATATTTCCATGTTGGGGTTAATTGTCCAATTCCAGCTCCAGGTTCTGCAGTCCCACCCTCCCAGATTCTCCTCAATTCACTGCTGTTTGCACTTTTTGGGCCTGAGGCTGCAATGCTGTCCATGATTCTGGGGCTGGAAAAGGATTGTTTTGTCTGACTGTGAGGAGAACTTGCTAACACTTTATCTGAAGTTCAGAGTTGCACACCAGTGCAGTACAGAATCTGGGAAATATGAAAGCTAAAACTTAAAGCATCACCTACAAGTGTTTCATGCTTTCATGTGTCTCTGCTGCTCTTGGGTAACCTGTTTTTACAACCCCAAGAGCTTTCAGGTGGTCTCTGAACTTGCTTGTCCCATTCCTTTATTACCATGTTTCCCATGGTGAGGATTTGGCCTGGGAGATGGTGTGGATAACCACAGCCCTTTTCCCTGATGTATTTTGAGGGAATCCAGCTTTCTCTGTCAGTTGTTTTGAGGTGGGATAAGCAGTGTTACTGGAGCTGCAGCATTTAATGAACTAAGCCAGAGGTGTTTGTGCTTTGCATGTTCCTTCAGGGCTGGGAGCCTCTGAGCAGATGAGACACTGGATTCACCCTCTCAGTTCCTTTTAAAAAGAGGAAAACACACAGTATCTGCCCCATTTGCAGCTTAAAAAAATCAGCATTTTCCAGATTCAATGCAAGATTTGATAACAAAACATTTTAAAAAGCTCTCTCTGCAGTGAGATGTTCCCCAATGAGTCTGATCATGTACAAGGCAGGAGGGGATGGTGTTTGCTCCCACCCCACTCTGTTGAGGTTTGGTGAGTGGTTGCACCACAGCCAAAGCTACCCAATGTTTTTGTTTAAAGCTGGAATTTCACCTCTCTCCAAACCCTCTGCACAGCCTGATGAGCTTGTGACCTGCAGTTGAGTGCTGGTTATAAATGGTTAAATCACCACATAAAGACTTTTCCAAGATGTGTATTTGCTCCTGGCCTGTTCCTGGCATGTTTTTTAATCTGTTTTATGTAGAAGGGGAAATTCATGGCAGTTATTGACACTAAAGTCAAATTGCATGTCTCAACAAACTTTGAATTTAAAATTCAGGCTGGAATTTTCAGAGTGCAAACTTTGAATCTGATTTTAAGCCAAAAAGCATTGTTTGGGGAGAAAGTTTAAAATCAAAGGGCATTGAGAAATTCAGTTTTCTGGTGTAGACAGGACTAGCTGTTGCTTGAGATTGATCAGCAAGTTTATGTGTTCCTAACTCATGAAGAGGTGTGGGCCTTGCATCTTCCCAGGACAGGTGTTCCCAGGCCAGCATTCCCTGCCTGTGGAATGGGAATGTTGTGAGGGCTTAGCTCCTTATGGTACATTACCCAGTTGAAGTAAATATAATTCCCTCCTGAGGTGTATTCCACCTCTTGTCTAGATTTGCAGACATCTGTAGAAGCACCTGAATGATGTTCCTAGCTCTAATCTCCAGCTTTTGTGGATTTTTTCAGTAAAAGAGGCTTATTCTTGCTTACAGGCTGAGCACCAGGGTCAGACTTTATTGTCTTTATTATTCCTGAGACATCCATTGCTTCCACTCTAGTCCTGTTGTCTGAAGTCAGTTTACAGGCTTAGCTCAGTCCCTGTGGTTTCCTAGAATTAAGAAATCATGTAACAAGCACATTTGTGATTTCATGTGACAAGTAGGAACAGGTTTGTGAGGAAACAAACAACCTAAGCAGAACCAAAGGAAGCTGTTATTGTGGAAGTGTGCTGCTTGGAACAGCCCTTGCCCAGTACAGACTTTTCTTTTTCCTTGGAGGGGAAGATGGAAATTGGAGGTGAAAACAGTGCTCAGTTCATCTTTGCCCTTTGCAGCTTTGGCCTAAAGAATTTTCCTTTGCCTTGCAGTAGATCTTGAATAAACTTCTTCAACTTGAGACACTGCTGTAATGTTAAGAGCAGAAGGTCAGTGGTGAAGTCTCAAATTCCCTCAAAATGCTCTAGGGGATGGTGCTCTGTAAGTCCAAGTGTAGGAGGTCCTTGCTGTTAGGAGTCAGCTGGTCCCCAGCCAGCCTGGGGACAGACAGGGTGCCTTCAGTCTTACCCTGTCCTGCTCTGATTTCTGTGCAGGGGTGACCCTGGAGCACTGTTCTCATTTGTGTTACAAGGTAAATGCTGTATGGATTATTTCTTTCCTGTTTCAGTCTCTGCACGACAGGGGTGGTTCGGTTACACATCAACAACTGGCTGGAAGTGAGTTTCTGCCTTCCTCACAAAATCCACTATGTTGCCACCAACTTCATACCCCCAGAAGCAATCGAGAGGAGTCTGAAATCTATCAGGTAAGAGCAAGCTCTGCCCCTCAGAGTGTGGCCAGTCCTTGCTGCTGTTCCAAGGGTGATGCTGCACATGTCTGAGGAGGCACAGGCAGGGGGATGGTGTGGCTGGGCTGTGCAAGAGGGGGCCCTGGGCTCAGACAGGACTCCCTGGAGCTGCTGCTGTGGCTCTGTGGTGCTGCTGGATTCATGGTGGTGGAAAGCCACAGCCTTGGTGTCCACTTTAGATGTTCTACTGAGGGGATGCTGCAAGTGTGGCCTGCACTGTTTGCAGCCAGGAAATAATTCTGCTTCTGGAAGAGAGCCCAGGTCCTGTGATACCGTATTTCCTGTGTTTGTTTACCTGCAAAAGTAATTAACTTCTGCTTTTTTCCTTTCTTCTACTCCATTCTGTATTTCAGTAATGCAGATGAGCAGTTTTCAGACTTGTTCTCAATTGTGTGCCAATACAGTGCAGTCTTTTTTCCTTGTCAGTGGGGTATCCAGTTACCATATAAACCTCTGTCTCCTTTTCACAGGGAGTGTCTTATGCTGTCACATAAAAGTAAGCTTCTTTTGAACTCAGTTAGAATAAAAGGATGATATTAGAAATTCTTTTTTTACCATTACATTGACCCCAGGTATCGTGGTGTGGGAATAACAAAGCCTTCAGGAAGAGCTGCAGTTTACTGTGTAAATGTATTCTATTTTTCTGCAGGCCTTACCATGCCTTATTACTTTTAAATGATGAGAAGTCATTGCTTAATGAGCTCCCGTTGGACTGCTCTCCTGCCCTGGTGAGAGTAATTAAAACTACCTCTGCTGTGAAGAATTTGCAGCAACTGGCTCAAGATGCTGACTTGGCATTGCTGCAGGTACGGGGAGCTGTCAGCAGCTGCTGAGCCCTTTAAATCATGAGGTGTTTTCTGCTTTTCTCCTGTGTGCCCTGGGCTTCTGTGGGGCAGGAGCACAGCATCTCCCTCAGTGTGAGCAGGGAGAGCCAGCCCTGAGCCTGGGGAAAGGCTGCAGAAACAGAGGGCAGGGCTGCAGGGACAGCCATGTCCTGTCTCAGATGGAATCCCCATCCTGGGGGTCTCTCATCCTCACCACTGCTCAGGACAAGTCCATTAAAACAGGCTGATGAACAAACTTCAAATTGTGAGCACCTCCAGAGTTGCCTCCCTGGTCCAGCACCTGACCAGCATCAGAGTGAAACCTTTCCTCATATCTAATGGGAATTTCCCATTGTTCTCCTTCCCTGTGTCCCTCTGAGGAGAGTGGCTCTCTGTCTTCTGTCTTCTCTGTGCCTCCTGTTAGTTAAAACAGAGCAAATCATACTCCTGACTGACACCACAGTGGCCTGGCTTGGTCCTTCCACACTAATGTCTACATGCAAATGAAGCACCCAAAATCAAAGTAAAGGTTACAGCTGCCATGGCCAAATATGTTGCTTCCCCTGGAGCTGCCAAGATCTTTTCTCCCAAAGTTTTGATGAATGCCTGTACAAACCTTCCCATCCATTTCCCTTGGTCCATTAGTGCACAGACTTGGCAGTTGTGGGAAGAAGATTTAGTTTAGGCTTGGTCAAAGGTTTTGAGCCAGTCTCCCCAAGCCAGCAGCTCTTTCCAAATGCCTTTCCAGCAGTGACAACCAGCTCTCAAATCTGAATTGCTGGAGGTGATATGATGGGGCCTTGAGAAAATAAGTTTGTGCCAGTGGAAGGATGAGACTCTGGCACTCACATGAGTTGTGAGTCCACTGAGAGACCCCTGTGATGATCATTTGGGATGATGATGATCCCAGAGAGGGAAGGGCCACTCCATGCTCCTAAGGGTTGATCCAGACCCAGGGACACAGCCTGTGCTCTGTGTGACAGGGGAACACAGCTCACCATCACATGTTCTCCTGTCCATAGGTCAGTGCCTGCTCTTGTTCCAAGGGAAAGGTCCTGCTTTGTAATAAAACTCCAGGTCTGCCTGCTGTGGTCTGTGGTGTTACTTGGCTATGGGATGAACTCTGGAAATTCCCTACTGCTTCTGTAGTTTTGTTCTCCACAAAAAAGCACAGTTAAATGCATCTAATGATACAGGCTGGATTTTATATCTTGTAGACACTATTTATGTGGCTTTTCCAGAGCCATTAGCAACCACTGACTTGTTTAGCACATTAAAATACTTTGTGTAGCTCATTACTGAAATACCTCTGTGCAGTAAAAAGGCAGTGTTGGTTTCCTTTATGTTTCTGTCATAGTAGAAGCTGATTCTTTTGTTTTATTTTTCATGTATTTTGTTTTTCATGTATAACACAATGCATTTTGTGCATGAAGAAAAATAGTTTTTGGGGGCATGAAAAGAAACACAACTTGTATTGATACAGTTTGAAGGAATTCCTTTGAGGCAGGAAATACTGAGTTGCTTAGAATGTGAAGTGAATCTCTGGAAATTCATAACCTTGTCAAATGCTTTTTGATCTGCCACATGTTATATTAAACCATGAATTTATTCTGAAGGCAGGGTGAAAGGATGGAACATTTTTCTTTCATTTCATCTCAAACAAGACTTTTTTTGTTGTTGTATGAAATTCTTGCTGACAGTTTGTATATTGATCTTGCTCCCCTAATTTTTCCCTGTTTTCTCAATACAGGTTTTCCAGCTTGCAGCACATCTTGTTTACTGGGGAAAAGCAATTATTATTTATCCCCTTTGTGAAAACAATGTCTACATGCTTTCTCCAAATGCCAGTGTCTGCCTGTAAGTAGAAGGAAAATGTGTTGGTGACAGCACAGTACTGAGTGCAGATGCACTTTCTTTCCCTGACTGGATACAGAGTGGGATCTTTCTTCATGAATTTGTTGAGACTGTGCAAAACACAAACCATTACATGAGCCTGAACTTGCACAGCCAGTGTGGGCAGGGAGGAGCAGCAGAGCAGATCAATATTCCTCTGTGGTGGTGAGAGCCCTAGAAGCAATATTTACCCTGTGGAGCTGCTGTCAGTATTTTTGTACTCCTGCTCACTGGATGTCCAATATGGGAACATTTACAAACCAAAATACTTTATGATTAAGTTAAATGAGTGGTTTATAGGGCTCTCTGTGTGGCTGGCACACCTGACATGAATCAAAATTAGCAAAAGTTGCCATTGTGTTGTTTCATGTGCTGACATTCCATGCTGTGTGCCTTGTCACAGACAGAAGGCAGCATGGCCATTTGCAGAGCCACTGCAAGGAAGATGTGGAGGCAGGGCTGGGTATTTTTGTTCTGCTGAAGATTGGCAACCCTTCCTCTGTTGGATTTTGAGATGCTTTTAGACTCTGTGTTGGAACTCAGTTATAGAAAAATAGTTTTAAATCAAAACTTTGGTGATGGAAGTATAAAAATATGGCTGGACGGGACCTTGAGGTCATTCAAGAACAACTGTGCCTATGTCAAATATGGCAGTGCTGTTCTTGAAGACCTTTGAAGGTGGAAATGCTAAGACAGGCAGTTTTCCTGATGTTTAACTTGGCTGTCCTTTAGTTCTCTTGTCATTTCTTGTCCTGTCAGCACGGGGAGGGGGCACAGCCACATCTGCAGCTGCAGTTGGCACACTCAGGAGTTGTGTGTGTATCCTGCCCAGCCCTGCCCAAGCCCTGTCCCTTTGATCAGAGGCTGCACAGGTCTGGACTTTTAATCACTTTCATTTTTCTCCTCTGGATTCCCTCCAGCCTTGGATAAAATGCTGGAGCTGAATGTAAGGCTGAGGTGAAAGTGTGTGAGCTTCTGGCTGGCTTCTGCAGGACACAACATGCCATCAACTATGCTTAGGGGTTTTCTAGACCACAGGGAATATTACATTTGGGAATTGGCACTTCTGCAGTGCTTAATTGGATCAAAGTTACCCTGAGCAGCACTAGAGAGCTGATGTGTGCCTTTGCCTCTCTCCTGCAGTTACTCTCCCCTGGCAGATGCCTTCTCCTGTCAGTTCCGGGGTCACAACCTGCCCTCCATGCTGGCCAAGTTCTCCCTCCCCGTGTCCCTCTCCGAGTTCAAGAACCCGCTGGCACCGCCTGTGCAGGAGGTGAGCTGGGCACTGCCCACCAGCTCCTTGTTCTGCTGCTCACAAGGGATGCTGCTGCTCCTGGAGCACTCAGCCAGGAGCCTGCTCTTGCACAAGTTCCCCATTTCTGTCTTTCCAGCCTCATGATTTATTGTTTCACGTCCTCGTGCCAAAAAGCTGTGGGGATGTTCAAGGTGAGAGGATGCTCTGTGCTGGCACTGAAAGAAGTATTAGAATGCTTCTTTTCATGGAGTGGTGTAGTAGGGAAAACTGAAAGTCGATTTGGTCTGTTCCAGACTGTCATCAGTTGGCAGGGCTGAATCAAGTTTGTGGATTCGTCACAATCACATTTGATTTTATTATATTGTCTGCTCCAAGTTCACAATCTGTTTTTAAAAGCAATCTGTCTGCTCACTTGGTTTTGCTGTTAAACTGGAATTGTTTAAAGGCTTTTTGAGGAAGTAGGCTCAGCATGAGGTCAGCAGAAGTCCATGTGTCACTGCATTAGCTTCTTAGTGTTAATAAAATATAGATTTTGGATTTGTGAGCTGTTTTGCATCGATCATGGCTTGTGGCATTTCTGGGAACTGGTGGAACACAGGAAGGAGCTCAGTAACATGAGGTCTCCTGGCTGATACTGTTCTGTTCCCAGATGGAGGAGCCTGGACCTCTGACCATGGCTTAGTGTGGCAAAGGAAGCATAGGCAAAGTTCTTTGGCTGGTTTCTTGTGGTGTTTGTTTCTGGCCTTCAGACTTGGGTGCCTTGGTGTCTCCATGGGTTTATCCCCTGCTCAGATATAGAGATTACCATCACCTGTGCACTCCACAGCTGTGAGGGAAGAATTGGCTGTAATTACAGGTTGGCAGAGATCAAGATAAATAATGATGTAGCTCTAATGCCAGTAGCATAATACTGGTCAGCTGCCACCTTGGGAGGCAGAGGAAGAGCAGGACTCCACTGTAGTTACAGACCAATAAGTGTCCTGAAAATTGAAGCTGAAGTCATAGCATTGATTTTATTCTAGCTGCAGTAGCTTCAGGAGACATTCTCAGTAGTCCTTTTAAATTTAATTACTTGCCTAATGCTTCTCCTTCAATAGTTCTGGTTGTTCTCAGACGTCCTACTTTTGTTTAAAATACTGCCACTTACTGCTGCACTTATGCCTTGAGACAAGGATGCAATAAATGTTTTCCAGAGCTGATGCAGTGCTAAATTGTTTTTTTAGTGTGTACCTTCCCTCTGATGCTCACCTGCCTGTGGTGGGGTCCTAAGGATCAGCAGCACAGCTTGCTTTCACCATCCTTTCAGCCTTATTGGAAGGATGAAGGAAGATGCTGTGAAAAGCTGTGGCTTTTTGATAAAGCAAAGTGTGACAGTTCTTAGGGGAGTTTAGATTAGAGTGAGTTTTTTATGTATTTTTATGTATTTTCTTCTACTTTGGTTTACCTATGCAGGACTTGTATTTTTTTGTTTGTTTTTAGTCTTTGAAGAGACGTGACTCCAATCCCTGCCCTGAAGTGGTCAGGCTCCAGTTGTAATTAACAGAGATCTAATCAATGCAACAATTAATCTAATGAAATGTGGGTGGGGTTTTGTTCTGCTGTGCTGTGCTAAAAGATATTGTACTCTGAACTGTAAATATTGTCAAAATGTATTTGCTTTGCCTCTGAAAAAGATTAGCAAAGGTGGGACTTCTCTCTGTAGTTTTGTTCTATGTGTGCACAGGAAGAGATGTGAGGTTATTTTAGCTTTAAAGATTTCCATGGTTTTCTGTTATCTCGTGCTTTTTATCAGGCTGAGGGCACTGTCTGTGCTCCTGAAGGTCACTGTGCTGAGGGTCAGTGCTGTGGGAGAGGCTGCATCTTCTGCAGAAACTCCTCTGGCCCCATGGCATCCATGGCATCCATCCCAGTTGATTCTTGTCTTAAGCATGGGATTGGCTCCCTGCTTTTGGCATGTGCTTCTGGATGGGTAAAGAATACAGAAGGCATCAATAAAGCCCACCAGAGGAAATAGGAGAGCTCTCAGAGCCCTTCCTGGCTTTATACAAAAATATTGCTTGATTTGAAACAGGACAAAGTTATTCTTGTTCAGTTACCATTATATGAGTGAAATTCCTCAATTTCTTTGGGTAGATAAAAAAAAGAAAAAAAAGTGCTGCTTGGTGTGCTGTGGTATTTTTTGGCTGGCAGGAGATATGAACAACCTGAGCAAGGACAGGACTGCCTTGGGAGTGCATGGCTGAGTTCTGCTTTTGCTGTCTGCCTGTCAAGTAGGTGAGTGGTGTGTGCCAGGCCTGCCAGTGCTCTCAGCTGTGCCCTGTGCCAGACTGAAAATCTTGATTGTGTCATCTTGATCTCTTCTCTTGTCTGAGATGAGGAGCAGTGTATTGCAGTGGGGCCCTGGCCAATGTGAAGTTGAGAAGATTTTGGTATCCATGCAGTGCTCCCTGCTGCTTCCTTTCTCTGTGTTTCCCTTGGATTCCCTGGGACAGCAGCAGGGTGAGGATAAGCCCAGGCCCTGCTTTTCCTTCCCCTCCCAGGTGTGTGCACACAGGAGCCTTCCTCCCTTCCCTCTTCACTTTCCTAGAGCTTTAGCTCCTGTCCAGCCTGACTCTATTCATTTAACTTGTTTCAGCTGCCCAAGTTCTCTGCCAGGTTAGCAGGTGGAATTCACTGGGGAGATCCAGTGAGCTCCAGGACTGGCACAGAGTGAGGGAGGTGATTCCTGCAGAGCTTGTGCAGCTGGGGGGCTGGGGGAAGCAAAAGCTCTTCTCCCCATTTCACAGTGAGCTGTCCCTTATCTCCATTGTGACTTGTCATGTCACCAGGACTTGCTGCAGTGCCTGGCTTTGTCCTGGATCTCCCCAGGGTGCAGCCATGGGGTGGGGAGATCCTGTGAGCTCACACAAAAGGGAACTCAACTTGCCTTTTGGTGTTCTTGCTGGGAAAGAAGCAGTTTGCATCTCCTCTACCCCCACCCCAGCTGTTGGCTCATGTCCCTGTGCTCTCCTCCTGTGAGTGGCACAGCCTTGCTGTGACTGCAGCCACACTGGGGTGGAGCTCTGGGTTTGCTCAGTGGGCTGCACACCCCTTCCAAAGCTCCTGGGAAAGCACAGGAGCACCTGGTGCCCCAAAGCCTTCATGCCTGGCAGGATCTGTACCAGGCACTGCTGCTGGTGCAGGGGAAGGCTTTCACCTGCTGTTCAGGATAAGGATTTCTTTTTCCAGCATCAAATTTCTTTACCCAGCTACTCTGCACAAAGTTGCTTTGCAAACCAAGAGTTAGGGATGATGTTTGTGGCTTCCCCTCCTCTGTATTGTAACCTCAGCCAATTTATCTGCTTCAGAAGCTGTAACATCTCTCTGCCCTGCCTTGAACAAACATGGACTAGCAGGAGGCATTTTCTCACCTGTAAGGAGTGTTCCTAGGTGAATTAGACATCCCATTTCCTTCCTGCATCCCTTTTATCATAATGCACATTGTCATTATAATTGTGGTTCTTTAATTCTTCCTTGATGGGATGTGGATAACTGCAGGAAAAAAAAACCAAAAAACAAACAGATGGGAAAGCAGGACAGCTGCTGCTGAACAAAATCTGATTAACTTTTCTCTTTTGTTTTAGTCAGTCTAGGCCATCCTAGTGGGAGCCAGGCACAGGGAGATGAGGCCTCTGCCTTGTGCCTGCAGAAAATGTGCTGAGCTTTGTGCAGGGCTCATGGAAAATGAGGCAGGAAAATGTGTCAGGGGATGGAGTGGGAGGGGAGCTGAGCTGCCTGCACACCCTGAATGGGCAGCTGTGTCTTCAGGGAGCCACACTGCACATGGGGCTGCTCTGCTGGAAGGCATTAGGAGCCACAGGAGCTTTTGTTGGCAGAAGTAGGGAAGTGGGATTAAGATGCATTTATATTCAGCTGGACTGGGTATAAAATCAGGGGTTTAGCACAGTAAGTTAAAAGAATATGTCAGGCTAGGCCTGAATGGAGGGAATGGTTAAGCTGAGAGTTCAGAGCTGTTATCTAATGATTAAAATGGCAATATTAGACAGTAAATGTTTCATCCTACATCAGTAGGAGTTTGCAGGGTCTGCTTCCTGTAAAACAGGGGAGAAGTTTTCATAGCTTATGTGTGCTCCATGAAACAGCATGGTGTGAGTGCTAAAGGAAGGTAATACATGTCAGCAAACATCCCTGCAGCCCAGTGGCTTTAGAGGTGTCACCATCCTGAGGCAGGCAGCCCTCAGTTCTCCACTCAGACCTTGAAGAGGATTTGTATCAAATAACTGGATAATCCAGGCTGGAGAAAGAAGGCTTGTGTGCTTCAGCAGGCAAAACAAGCTGTGTTCTCACTGAGAAGCAAACTGGGATTGTTTCTAGGCTGCTGTTTTACCTTCCCTTTCCTGAACCTGTTGCTGCTCCCAGTTACCATTAGCTTTTTAGGCCTGGAAAAGAAAACAGCCTTAAAGAATCCTTGCAGGAAATGTAACACATTTTTCAAGAGTTTTACAAATAGCCCCAGAGAATAAGGAATGCTGGATCTTGTCCTTTCAAGACCTGGGGCTGAGCTTTCCTCTGGCCATCCTGAAGTGCCCAGCTGGGCTGATGTGCAGTGCTGTGTTTTTGGAAGCCAGTGCAGCATCTCTGCTTGTGCCAGTGAGCACAAAGCAGGGCACTGTACCAGTGCCTTGCATGACAAGAGCTTGGCACTGCTCTGGGAATGGCCCTGGGCTGCTCTGTGCCAGCAGGAACAAGCCAGATGTGGCTGCTTCAGCAGACAGGACCCCCTCAGAGCAGGCTGGAAAGAGGCAGCACAGGCAGACAGGAAACATGAAAGGAACATGGATGAAATTTAGATTGAATTGGTAGTTAAATTAAGCAACAGAGAATGTTTCACTTTATATTTCCATCACAGTCCTGGTGTTTCAGCCAAAAAAGGCTGGCTCTGGATTCCTGCTGTGCCAGAGCATGACTGAGGCAAGCAGTCCTGGGATGAATATATCTCAGCCTGTGTGGCTTCAGCAAGGAGCCCAGCTCCAAGGAGGTGCCCTGGGAGCAGGCACAGAGAGAACACCACACCTTTGGGGAAGGAGCAGCATTTCCAGCCAGCTCAGCACAGATGGTGCAGGGAAGCCTCTGCTCTGCAGCCCTGGGTGAGCTCCATGGGAGGAGCAGATGGAGAATGGATGGAAATGCAGAGCTGGTGTCCAGAAGCACAGGCAGCAGGATGTGTTAGCAAAGGCTCTGCTAGAGCTGATCTGTGGAGACACTTCTGCTTTGGTAAGAAATGGGTCTAAACCTGGAGGAAGTGGGAATGGTGTGAGGCACTTGCAGTGGTGGCACAAAGCTCATGGGCAGAGGCCAGTGCAGGATGCTGCAGCACTTGGGCTTTTCCTGGGTTTTAAGAGGTACCAAATTCCTGCTGAAGTTTGGCTAATACAGAAAAATGCCAGGGATCATCAGTCTCTGGTCTAGGGATGGCTGTTCAAGTTTACTTCAGGATAGAAGAAGAGTTTCCTCTCATTCTCAGGTTATCTCCAGCTCTCCCACCCAGAGATGGCACAAAGGTGTTTGGCAGGGGTTATGGCTGTAAAGCCACTGCTGCCTGGCTTCTTCCACTGGGCCATAGCTGCTGGCTCAGGGTGACTTTCCAGGTACTTCCACAAGGGTGTGGAATTGATAGTGCATGTGCAGGATTAGAGAGGGCTGGATGAGACTCTCTGTGCACATGGAGCTGCAACAAAAGAAATTGGCAAACTTTTTGTTTGCCTGGACCTATTCTCTTCTATTACCTATTTTTGTTTAATTAATGGAACCACCAGAGTGCCCAAGGGAGGCTGGTCTGGGTCAAGCCCTACCCACTGCTTCTGGTAGAACCTGTCTTCCTGTCTCCTTGGATTTTTCCAGGGTTGTTTTGTGCTCTGAAATGTGCAGACCTCTTTCATTTGCTAATCAGATGTTGTGTGCCAACAGGTTGGAAATTTAAGTAAAATAAATGAGCCCTCTTTCCATCCAGGCCTGCATCTGGAAGGAAGGATTTCAGCAAAGTAATTGCTGGAGTAAACCTTGCTCTTCCAGGCTGGCTTCAGATGTTAGCGAAGCATTATGTCTTTGGTGTCTTTTGCCAGCCTTTCTCTTCTGTAGATTTTCTGTTAAACATGTAAAATGAATTGTGGCTTTTCCAAAAAATGGATGTTTGAAGGCGATCCCAGATCATGTGTTTTAAGATGAAAATCCACTGAGCCCCCAGAAGTGGTAATCCCTGAAAAGACAGGGTGTGGGTCTGTCTGCAAACAGAAGAGGTTTCTTCTGTGATTTGATAGCAGAGGAGGAACTGAGAATTACCAGATTTATGGAGAAAGGAAAATTATGTGGGCTGATGAACTTGGGTTTGGGGCTTTTATTGCGATTTGGCCCGTTACCCTGATGATTAATGCAGCAGAGTGAGCTTCCTTCTGAGCCTGAGCTCATGCTGCATGTGTTTGTCTCACCAAAACAGTGGTGGTTGCTATGAAATCCCCAAACAGCCTTGTCAGTGATTGTGTTCTGAGCCCTTTGCTGCAAGAGTTGCCTGCAGTGATATGAAAAGGCTCTTTATGCAGAAATCAAGACACAATGATGCATTTTGAAGGCTCCTCCCAGATTTCTCAAAACAGACCCTACAAACACTTGCCCCTTGCTCTGACCGTGGTGTGGGTCTCCAGCAGGTGTTGGATGTTTAACATTTGTTATTAATAATGTTTATTGCATCTCCTTGCTTTTGAGTCTCTTGCCTGCCTGAAAGCCCAGGTGCCTTTATTGGCTTTGGCCCTGTATAGCAGAGGGAGGTGAAATGAGGGGTTGCTTTGAGAGGGGACTCCCTGGCAGCTCAGGCTGCTGTCCCTTGCCAGGGCTTGTGCTGCTGCTGCTTCTGTATTGCCCAGCCCTGTCAGGCTCCAATCTCCAGAGCCTCTCCCATGGCTAATCAGCAGTTTCCCATCTGACAGCAAAGGGCTCCTATTCCTGGCCCCTCCCCTGGTTGCTTCAGCTCTGCCCCATCACTCTGCCCTTTCTCTGGCCCTCTACAGCAGCCTGCACTTCAGTCTGACCATGTGGGATTAACCCTTCAGTGATGTATTTTAGTGGCCCTTGTGCAGAAACCAGCAAACTGGTGTGGAGCTGAGGCAGGGGCAGGACAGGTTCCTTTGTGGCTGTGCTGGTCAGTGTTGCATAAAGATGTGGATCATGAAAGGCTCCACTGCAGCCTGAGCACCCACAGAGGCTCTGGGTGTGATAAAGGTTTGTGCTTGGTCACCTTTGAGTGATTGGAAAAGAGAGAAACTTTTGTGTGGGGCAAGAAGCATTTCTCCACGTGACTCATTACTCACCAAGTGTACCCCGTGTGTGTTTTTTCCTCGTGTGTCTCCTTTGCCAGCTGCTGACCCTGCTTTCTCCCCTGCAGACCCAGCTGATCCAGATGGTGATCTGGATGCTGCAGCACCGGCTGCTGATCCAGCTGCACACCTACGTGTGCCTGATGGTGCCCCCGAACGAGGAGGAGCTCCGGGCCCAGGAGGAGGACATGCCCTTCACTGCCAGGGTTGGGGGACGGAGTCTGAGCACCCCCAACGCTCTCAGCTTTGGCTCTCCAAGTATGAGCACACTTTTCTTTGCTGTCCAGACTCCACCTCACTTCTAGAGCTTCTCTTAGTGATGCCAGGGGCCATCAGGCTTTGGTAATGAGCCATCTTGCTGCAGTACTTGCTAATTAGGTCCAGCCTTTCCTAAATGTAGAGCTGGGCACTGGTGAAAGTCCTAGGGGCTATTAGACTTCTTTTTAGAAAGAAGTAATGCTTTGTAATTTGCCAATTTCTCATTTGGTCGTGAAAAAATTTTTTATGAGATGTACTTCTTTGTTTTCGAAAGAAACCTTTTCTGCCCTTGCTGCTCTCAGAAGTATCCCCTATGTTCTTCTGGCAGATTCTGGTTTTCAGGACAGAAAGAAAATGTGAGAATTTATTCAAGCAGCATTAGTTTCTGTGGGCTGTAGAACCATTAGAGCCACTTGAGGAGATACAGAGCTGTTTTTTTCTCACAAATGATTGATTTCAGCTTATGTCCCCTGATTTCTTTAATCTCCCCAGTGCCATTCATTCAGGGTGATTCTAGGAAAACATTCTTTCAAGAGGATGAGTCAGATAGGATACTGAAATCACCAAACTTTCCTGCCTGTGCTGTTCTGAGCAGCCTTCTCAGAACACCACTGGGCTTGGATATGGGTAGAGGTCCTCTGTACAACTTCGAGCTTTAGCTTTACAGGAGTCATGAATTAGAGCAGAAATCTTGGAACATGAGTCAGATGAGCCTGTGATCTGCTTTTTCTGGCTCCCTCACAAGAGGATATTGCTTCTTGGCCTCTGCCTTCTCCCACCTTCTGTGCTGTTAGGCTTTTTGTGTTACCATTTCACGGTATTCCAGCACAGCTGTCTGGGAATTCTCTTTTCAAATGTTTTTTATGGACTGTTTATGATCTCCAGAAGTACAGTTTTCCACACAAATTGATGACTCTGTTGAAGCATTTGAATTTCCCATTGAGAAAATCGCTGTGTTGTCATATGACTAATTGCAGATTCATGGAGCACTTGGAGAGCCACTTTCTCTGCTCTCCAGAGAAGAGGGATTAGCTGGAAAGGCTGCACAGAAACAGCCTGAATCGATAAACTTTGCATCCTTCTGCTGAGGAATATAAAAATGTAGTGTGTATGTGTGTCTCTCTCTTGCCCTGATAGCCAGCAGTGATGACATGACTCTGACAAGCCCTAGCATGGATAATTCCAGTGCTGAGCTGATACCTGGTGGGGACTCACCCCTAAATAAGAGGATGACAGAGAATCTGCTGGCCAGCCTGCTGGAACACGAGCGGGAAGCCATCCTGAACGTCCCAGCTGCCCAGAACCCCGAGGATCTCCGCATGTTTGCCAGGTGAGCAGTGCAGGGTGCAGTCCTTGCTTCTTACCCTCCCTGCTTTGTGGAGGGATTGGTGTGGAGTCTGAGCAAATCCTGTTAGCCTGGGGAGCTGGAGGAGCAATTCTTTTGGGTTTGCTCCTGTATTTCATCTGTAATACAAACTAATACTTGTGGCACTTGGGTGTGTGAAGGAGTGTCAGGAGTATGGGTGGACTTCACTGTTTTCCTGTGTCCACACGTGGCAGACACAAAACTGCACAGCCTAAAAAACCATTGTAAGCAGGCAAGGCTGATGCTGCCATGTTGTGACCATTGGTATTTCCAAGTCAGCTCTCCTTAATTTTATGGTTTGTAAACTCCATGGAAACATGAGAGACAGAGCCAGCCTGAATACTTTTACAGAGTGTCCCAAGGTGTGTTTGGCAGTGATGAGAGCTCACTGCTTAGGTTAGTTAAGCTAAAGGCATTAGGATGTGTGAGCAGTAGCACGCATTTTGTTGTTAAAAATTTGCACTCAACAAACCCAGGCACTGTGTGGTAAAAGCAGAATGACTTCCTAAGCAGCCATCTGGGAAGAAGGGAGGGAGAGAATTACTTTTTCTTCGGAAGTATTTCAAAACTCAGTGGCATTACTGGAATGCAACTTCCACTGTTTTTCATACTTGTGGAGCAGAAAACCACCTGAGGCAGGGACTGCAGCTGTTCCATATTCTGGATTCAGCTGGTAATCCCCTGAAAACCTGGTTCTTGCCCTAGGATGGATACAGGCAGGTAGCCCAGGGAAATTGTAACAGCAGGAAGATGCTTTCCTTGTCTGTGGCAGAGTACAGCTGAGGGACTTGGACAGAGCTCTCAAAGCTTGTGGGTAGTTCTTCTCTCTGAATTATTCGTCTCCTTCATCTGCAACTCTTCAGAGAATATGCTCTGACTGGGAGGCAACATTGGCCACTTGGGAACTCTAAAGTGTTTTTTTCTTTATTACTAGCTAAGTCATTACAAAACCACTGAGGAAGGAAAGTAACAATAAAATCATATTTAATAGCTTAAGACAGAATTTGTGGGGGACTCCTTGGACCACTTCAGTGGCAATGCAGATTCTTAGTTATCCTCATGAGAGGAAAGGATGTGAGTGCTCCCCTCTCATACCTTCAGCTGGGTGAAAGAGCCATTTGGAAGCTTTGGAATTGCAGATGCAAGAAATGACTCTGATTTCTTTGTGAGTGATGTTTATTGTGCAGTTTGTTCCTGCCCCAGGTTCTTTTGCAGATCCCCAGGCCTTACCAGGTCAGAATTTCCAGTCTACTACAGATTGAATTGACAAGTGCAGAGTGCTCTGAGGCAACAGTGAGGAACAGAGGAACAAACAGATTAAACAATAAATAAACAGTAAACAGATGGGTCCTGTGGGCACAAGTAGGAATGTTCATGTCAGACCCTCTTGGTTACTGCTGGTTTTATGAGACACCACAACTTGTAGGTTGTGGTGTATTTTCTCTCTTTTTGTGTCATAACCATCAGAGATGAGTAAATCTGTTGCTCTCAGTGAAAGAGAAAGAACTATGGTGGAGCTGCCTGAAGGAGCTGATCTCCCTCATTGTCCTCCTGCAGGTACTGCTCCAGCCCTGGCCAGCAGCTCTGCTCTCCCAGCTGCCTCCAGAGCAAAGTGCTATAAATGCACAACTGGTGCCCTAAATATCCTGAGCTATTTGCCCTTCCCAGGGTGCTGTGTGTGCACACAGAGGGCTGGGCTATTTCCAGCACAGCAATAAAGCTCAGCCTGGCACATTTTCCTGTGCTGGTGCCTCTGAGTGCCTGTCCCTTGTCACACAGACAGCACAGAGTGCTGGTGCCTGTCCAGGGCTGTGCACAGCCCGTGTTTGAAGGCAGAAACCTTAAGGGGATTTAAGGAATTACTAAAGCTTGGCTCCAGCATTGGCTACATTAAACTTCATAACATTGAATGGGAATTTAAATCCAAGTTCTTTCCTAAGGTGCAGCTAAAGAAGGGTTGGCATATCCTTCCAGGAATGAGCTTGAGAAGGAAACAAGTTCTTTTTGAGCTAGATCCTCAGTAATGTACACTAAGCCTTCCTCACTGCACATTAAGCAGTGCTTTTGAAGCCTGAAGAAGCTGGAGGCTTCACTCATGGCTTCTCTCCCAAGCCATGGGTGTGGAGTTGCTTTCAGGGTTGATTTGTCTTGCTCTGAGATTGGGAGGTGAGATCCTTCACTGAGGAATGCTCATTGGCACAGCACTGAGCTGTGGACAGTTCTGCTCTGGTTTCAAGCAGTGCTGTGGCAGGGACATCTCCTTGGCCAGAAATAAGATAATTCTATTAGAATTGCTAGTCTGAGAGAATTATTTTCTTTTTAGTGTGTAGGAACTGCTGTTAGAGGATCAGCTTTTGCAGCTTGAGGAAGGGAAAACAAGTGATGAGCAATGGAAAGCAATAATCTTCCATCACTGCATCTGGATGTGCACATCTGTCAGCAGACACACCTGTGCAGCTTCAGAGGGACTCAAACACAGTGCTAGTGCCCCAAGAAGTGCCATCTCATGCTGATTGTGTCCCACAAAGGTGAAGACAGTGCCCACCTTCTCTGGAGCTGTGAGCCCCAAGGACAGCCTTGTAGATTCTAGTTGGACTTTTGGGAAAACCTCCTCCCCAGGAGGGTGGTGCAGCCCAGGACTGATTGCCCAAGCATGTGGAGGCATCTCCATCTCAGAAGGGTTTGAAAAAGCTCCACAGCATTAGCAATAGTTCTGCTGGAGCAGGATGCTGGGCTAGGCTTTGGGGGTGTCTTCCAGCTGGCATTTTTGGGATATTCTTTAATATCCTCTCTAGCTTTTATTGGAGTGGAAAGTATTTAGTCTTGACCAGTTACAAATCCAGACTCTTTCTGAATATAAGATGGATGTATTTATTGGCAAACTGCTCAGTCTGTGCTGCTGTGGAAAGCCAGGCTGTGCCATTTGCATAGAAGAGAGCTGAGCCAGGGTATGAGCACATGGGCACAAGAGCCTGGCATAGGGGAGAGAATCCCCAAAATCACTTTATGAACTGTGAGATAAGTTGTAAAATAGAAATGTTTCTGTTCATACTTGCAGGAACAGTCTGGTTTTGACACACCCAAGAACTGACACTGTGAGTGACTAGTTCTGAGTGCACACAGTTGCCATTGGCCCAGGGGAAGTGGCCAAGGAGCCTCATGTCAGTAGCCAGTGGGAGACAGTGCAAAAGGCAGAACCCAGACACAGGAAAGACTGCAGCTTGTCTCAGTTGTTGGTTTGTGCTGCAGGTACAGAGAGGCAGCAGTTCTGTTCTCCATACTGGTGCCAGTTTGAGAGCTGGCAGAGGGAGCTGCAGCAAGCTGGGGCTGCCCCTGGGGATCCTGCTCTGAGCCCACAGAGCTCGTGGGGGAGAGCAGGGGCAGAGAAACACATGTGGTACTGGGCTGGAGGTGAAAACTGCAGTGGGGCACTGATGGAGGGACACTTGCTGCATAGTGACACCTTTCCAGTCCCCTGTGAGGGTGGTGGGTGGCAGGAGTGCCCAGCCTGAGCAGCAGGAGGCAGCCAGGCAAGTGTTGGTCCTGCAGGGAAAGCAGGAGCCACTCCATCCCCCAAAACAGGCTGGAGTGCTCCAGTGGATATTTGGTATATTTTGAGGGTTGCTCCTGCATGGGGCTGTATGAATGGAAAACAGATCATGTCATCTCCACTCGTTTTTACAGTCAGTTGGCAAAAAGCTGCAGCTGGGTAATGGAACATGAGCAAAGGCTGAGCCCTGAGTGTGATGTGGAGCACGTGGAGGCACAGCTGGCTGTGGAGCTGGGAAGGGACTCTGGCCTTTGGGCCTCCACAGGGTGGGGAGTATTAGAGTTACATGTGCAGCTTGGCTGTGACATTTGGGAGAGTGTTGGGACAAGAGACTGAGCAGCAAACTCAGGCTTCACATGGGGGCTGGCTTGGTGTTCTGGCTCAGAGGGAACTCTGGGGAGGGGCCCATAGCCACTGGGGACTTGTGCTGTTTGTGTGGACCCTGCTGTGACTGACTGTGCAGGGACAAGGTTTTCTGATGGCTGTAGCATCTTTGTGGCCAGCAAAGGGGTGTCTGCTGTCTTTGTTTAAAAAAAATAGGGAATTTAAGAAGCCACCATGGTTTGAGTTTGGGCTTCGGGGGATTTGTAACTCCTACAGCTTCTCTGTGGTGCCTACCACCAAAATTTCCATCTCCCTGTTGTGAGGGCTCCACCCAACCCAAGCTGCCCAAACCCTGAGTGCAGGACCTGTAGTTACAAAGCCCCTTGGGCTGCTGTGAGGGAAAATTACTCTTAATTCTAAAAGGCAGTGCAGGTACCCTGATGCAGAGCTGTGACAAAGGGAAGTTGTAGGCTTAGCTAAGGGAGCACAGAATAAATCTGCCATGTCTTGACTTCTCAGGGCTCACTGGCACTTTTTTTGTTCGCTTTCTGGAATTATAACTAAGCTGAAAATTGAGTCTTGGGAAATGCCCTAGTTGAAACTTTTTGATCCAAGGAGGACCTTGGCAAAGCCCCACAGTGGGAGAGCCCCATCCTTTTCCAGGGGATTTCTGTGCTAGGCATGATTTAATTTCCCTTTTTATGCAAATGAGGGACATAACCCAAACAACCTTGTGCTTTGCATCCCGTGGGAGAGGAACCTTGGGGGTGGCAGTGTGAGTTGTTTGAGTGCTTTTGGCCCAGTGCTCCCTGCTGTGCCCCCTGTAGGCTGCTGCACTACTTCCGAGGCCGGCACCACCTGGAGGAGATCATGTACAACGAGAACATGCGGCGCTCGCAGCTGCTGATGCTGTTTGACAAGTTCCGCAGCGTGCTGGTGGTCACCAGCCACGAGGACCCCGTCATCTCAGTCTTCCAGTCGCTCCTCAAGTGACTCTGCTGCCACAGAGGGAGGAGCCTGCCACGCTCTCCATGCTGAGTATAAACTGAAGGAGGTGCTTTCAGTTCCTTCTTGCCATGTGTCCCTGTCCGTGCCTCGATGTCCCAGCTGTCCCCGAGGCTCCAGGGCCTGCTGCAGGACAGCATGTGCTTGCTCAGCCTGGATTCCTGCCCTGCCACGTTCACAGCCCTTCCCTGCTGCCCCCAGGGATTGTCACACTGGGACAAGAGGGGTCTGCTGTGGTGCTGCTGGCAGAACTCACCTTTGGGGGGACACTGGTGCCCTGGGAGTGCTTCCTGTGCTCTCCAGTGTGGAGACTCAGCCATGAGAGCCTGTCCCGTGGCACAGCATGCATGGCCTTGCTCCAGGGCACAGGGGAGCTGGCCTGGCTCCTAGGGAAATGACCCTGGGCACCCAGGAATTCTGTTTGATCTCACAGGAGCGAGGACAGAGGTGGGAAGGCAAAGCATCACAAGTAAACATGAAATCATGAATGAATGAATGACTCAGTCACTGTGTCACTGCTCTTTCCTCACCCCAATATCCTTATTCCCTAGGAGCAGGGCTGTCCCCAAGCAGCCTCTGTGTTTCTGGGTTTCCATGTTTCCCAGTTTGTGCCTGGGGATGGCAGCTTGGTTATTGAGCAGGACTGAAAGGTGCTGGCCAGGCTGCAAGTGCAGGGACATGTTCCAGAGGCTGCTGCTGAGGGCACTCAGCCTGTCCCCCAGGCCTTGTTTTGTCCCTGCAGTCCCCTTCCCACAAGCATGGCTGTGGCTGCAGGGAACCAGACAGGGATCCTGGCCTGGGTTAAAGCTATCCAGCAGGAAAAGGAGATACAGGGCTGCATTTCCTGCTCTGGTTTGGAACTGCTCCTCCAGCCACACCAGCGCAGAACAAGAGGGGACAGCCCTGGGATGTGCCGGGGCTTGGGGACAGGAGCTTGTGCCAGCTCACCCTGCCTGTGTGAGCCACTGTCCCCACAGCTGCTCGCTGCTCTGTGCTGCATCCCCAGGGGAAGGGAGGGGGAACACTGCCTCCATGGTGGTGTGGCTTATCGGGGTTTGTTGTTGTTAGATTGTCAGGTGCCCTCTGAAGACCTCCCCTTACACCACACACAACAGCTGGAGCTTTTCCCAGAGCTGCAGGCTCTCAGGAGCAGCTTCACTGCCCACACAAACTGGGTGACACTGGGAGTTGAGGGCACTCACCTTCCAGCAGCCACTGGGGCAGCTACTCCATGGCAGCTTCTTCAGCCAGTCTGGCCCTGCAGCTGCAACAGGGATGGCAGGGGAGAGCAAAAATCCTATCTGGCCTAAAAATCACATCAACAGCAACCAACCCCAGCACCTGAGCATCAAGGTGAGCTACTGCAATCCAAAAGAAGGCTGCCCAGAAGGGGCTAAACCAAATTATTTCATCAGATGGGGACAAAAGTATTTAAAAATTTTCTATTCTATGTGAACCTGTCACCCACCCAGTGTGGCTGCAGTCCTGCAGGTCCTGCCCTGAATCCTGGAGGTTCTTCCTCTCTGTACCTCAAGTCAGACTGCTGCACCAGTGCTTTCTCTGTGTGGGGGTTCACAAAGTGCTAAGTGCTGAACTGGTTTCAAAAGCAGCTGGGAAAATGAACAAAACCCATTCTTGTTCTCCAAGCTGGACACTGGAGATAGGCAGAGGTTGGAAGGGGTCTCTGCTCAAAGGAAAGGTGTTAGCTCAGGTCACTCAGGACCCTGTCTGTGGAGGTGTGAATGGCACACAGCTTCTCTGGGGCCCTGTTCCAGTGTTTGACCACCCTCATGGGGAAGATTTTTTCCACAGAGCTAATGAGAACTTCCTGTTTTCCTGCTGGTGGCCCAGTGCCTCTCATCCTGTCTGACAGCAGCCTGGCTCTGTCTTCTCCATCCCCTCTCCCCTGAGGTAGTTGCAGCCAACAGTAAGATCCTCCCTTCACATCCTTCTCTCCCAGCTCCCAACCTTTCAGTCTGCTCTGCTGCCACCCTATTTTTCGACTGTTTCCCTGCAGCAACCAAGCACTGGTCTCTGCTGGGGGCTGAGGTGATGGGAGCAGCCCAGAGCTGTGACTCTTCTCCTCTCACCTACCCTAATTAAGCCTGGATCTGTTGGCAAGGGAGAAAGTGGCCTTCAGTGTCCAAAACTGGCCTCAGTTCATGCCAGTCTCCTGCAAATAAAGCTCCACCTTGCCCCATTGATTGTGACAAAGTACATTTATTGTTAAAAAGCCCCTAGGCCCCTCCATCTGCCATGATGCAGCTTGAGGCCAATGTACAGAGCACAGCTCAAGTCCTGGTCTAGGGAACACTTGCAAGACTTGTCAGCTGCCAGGGGAGTGTCCCCTTGCTGCCATCTCTCTCTCCATCTTCTTGTCTACAACACTCACAAATCTGTTTCCTCGTAAATAAAACCTGAGTGGTTTCTGTGCCCACTCTCCCCTGTTGCCAATGCCAATCCTGGTGGTGGCCACCACGTCCTGCTCCCCTGGTGGGTCCTGTCCAGGCATCATCCAGATGGCAGCATCCTGAGTCAGGTCCCTTTGGTCAAAAGCCTTGTCGATGCCAAAGGCCTGGCAGAGCTTGGAGGGCCCATTGCAGAGCTGCCAGTCCTTGAGCAGCCTGCTGGGGGCTTTCCTGGCAGCCCCACGCAGCTCCCTCATGGCATCCAGGCCCTGCAGGGGCTCCAGGGAACGCAGCAGCACTGCAGCCCCTTCTCCTGTGCAAAACAAGAGCTGGGGGTTAGTGTGGGGCTGTTTTTGGGAATGCCTCACCTTTCAGCCCACTGCCAGCAGCACTGCAGCTCTGAGCCTGTGCCTCAGCCTGGTGGAACAGGGAATGCACCCAACCATGGGGTCTGTCCTTTGCTCCAAGGGCACTCCCTTCCCTCCTCCAAACTCCAGTGTCCTGCAGCTCTGTGCCCTTCATTCTGCAGTACTGACTTGCTCTTCGCAGCTCCACCTGATGTTGCTAAGTCTGGCTGCTGCTCCAAGGCTTGCCAGAGGGCAAGAGCTTTTTCTTATGTCAGCACAATGCTCAGAATAAATATACATCTGGTTCAGTTTTGGCAGAGGTATCCAAAGCTGCTCCCAAACCCAGTGGATTTCTAATAAACTCTGATTACAAGAACTCCAGCTAACAAAGGCAGGAGGAATGAGGCTGGATGCTGCCAGCAGAAAAAGGCAGCTTGCAGAGTCAGGCTGGACAAAGAGAAGTCTGGGAAGGAGCTGCAGGCCCTGGGAGCAGCCACTGCTGAGGGAGCCTGGGCTGGTACCAATCCAGACTCCCTCTGGAGATGTAACAGGTGGGGTGAGCATGGCCTTGGGTCACTGCACAGCTCCAACAGAGTGTGATTTGGACACATGTACCAGGGAAGCTCTCCCAAGGCAGGGACCTGGGGCAGGACAGGGCTGCACAGCCTGGCTGTGGGATGCACAGCCCTGGAAGCAGCACTTAGCAGAGGGGACCCTTCTATGACAAAAACTGAACAAAACGGACAAATTCTCTTCTCAAATGTGATTTGCCACACTGTTAGAATTCTGCCTTAGGTCTCCTGCTCTCCCAGCTGTTGCAGCCAGCAACAAAGATGCAGCTCTGAACAGACATTCCCTGTCAGACAAGGATCTCCAGCCTAAGTGTGACAGAAACATTTCCCTGGTATTTTCCAGTGGCCAGCAGGGAGGTCTCCTGGCCCTGAGTGGGTGAGGAGAGCACTGGCACAGGGCCTGTGTGCAGCCCCACACAGCTCCCCCCGTGCTGGCCGCCCACGCCTTTCCTCCCGCCAGCATCCCCAGAATCCCTTCTCCCTCTCCAGCCTTGAACATCTGGAGCCATGCTCATGCCTGGCAAAGGCTTTTTGTGTAGGCACTGGCAGATCCCTAAGGACCTGTGATTTCCCAAAATAGAATCCCTCTCATATTTTGTACAAATCCCATGCTAAATTACCCCTCTGTGCTGCCAGTGAGGTCCTGGCTCTCTGAGGTGCCCTGTACCATCTCGGAGCCCCTGCTGCCCCCACTACAGCTCAGTGAAGCCAACAGCCTGAATTCCAACAGCTGACAGCAATCTGTTCCCAGGCACTCCCTTCTCCAAGGAGGGGGATTGATGCTAATCTGGCAGCCAAAAGCCGCTTCCCTGGCCTAACAGTGATTTAGGGCTCGAAGGTCATTTTAGATTTTTAAGAACATGTTCCATGTCCTAATTCTGCTTTTTATCGATGCACAAAGAAACATCCTTCTCATCATGCTGCTGCCTCCCTTGCCAGGAACAACTGTGGATTCTGAGCAATCACTAATTACACTGCTTGCTTTCATCCATCTCAAATGCAAGTGCAAACTGTGGTCACACTTGAATTGAACCAAGTCATTGGGAGTTCACATGAAGAGAGACAAGCATTTGGAAAACTGCAGGTGCTCCCAGAGCAGCACAAAGCCCAGCAAGGAGGTACTGGGAATTTCTGTCTCTGGCTGCTCTTTCTGCATTTCCTGCTGGTTCTTTCTAGCTGTGTGCAACACACACCCCATTCTGCCCAGAAAGTAGCCTTGGGATGAGCTGGAGACAGCAGGCAGGACAAAAGTGCAGGGATACCATGATGAGCTACTGCTTTCTTCCCCTCACACCTCTGGGTCCTCCTGAGCAAACTTCCACATTAGAAATTTAATTTCAATTCCCAAAGAGTAGCTGAATCCTTTTGACTCAACTCCAGAGTGCTTCAGCCTGGCTTCCTACCCCTCCCAGCCTGCAGCAGTTCACTCTCAAGGGTCACCTCGGTTCAGCATCAGCCCAATGTGCACACACCAGCAGCAGCAGGGCCAGCTGGGGATGCTGAGGGTTTATCTCCCCTGTTAAGAGTCACTCCATATAATGAGCAGCATTCAGGGCTAAAAGCTGGGATCTAACAACACTGCAGAGGCCAATTCTCTCCCTGAGCAGCTAGAAATCAAAACATGGCAGTGGAGTCCCACACCCCCACGGCGCAGCTTCCTGCTTCTTCCCCAACACAGCTCCAGCTCCCAGCTTGGAAACAGCTCTTGGCCACTGGAGAGAAGAGAATTTTCTCTTCCCTTCACCCACCTGACTCAGTGCTTCCTAATACTTCCTTAGTCTAGGAGCTGGAAGTGAGGGAGAAGTTCCTGCAGTGTGACCCCGGGCTGAGCATCACCAGGCTCTCAATTTTACAAGTTATTCTTTCAGATCTGGCAGCAAAATACAGATCTTGGCAAATTCCAGAGAAATAGATCACAGCTAAGTCAAAGAGAAGCATGACTAGCATTTATCCTCTTCCTGAAGTGAGAGAAGCCCCACATCTCTCTTAACTCCAGGGAAAGCTCTCAGTACTGAGATCATTGTGCTGCTCAGGATCTACTGTAGGATTCATGCACAGTAAAAAACTTTGGCTATATTTTTCTATAACCTCTTCTCCTCTACCACCCATGATTTCTCCAAATGTAGTGATGCCTGCTGTGGCTTCAGTTGCAATATTTCCCTCAGTGATGGGAAGACCTCTCACAGTAAAATTCCCCACAACTTAGTTTTATCTCTCCCCTTCCTCACTGACAAAGAATACTGGAGCCTGAACCCCAGCATAAACCAAAACAGGGAAGGTTTATTCCACCTGGAGTTAGGGGCTGTGAGCTTTTGTATCAAAACAAGTGATCCCTAAAGGGTCAGAGCTCCACTGCTTCAGAGCATACACTTGTCTCTTGGAGCTGTTTGCCTACAGAGCATGCTCTGTGCTGTGAAGGAGGACCAAGCTATGCCATGAGAGATTAGATTTTCCTTTTTCCCAGGGTTTTTTGTGTTTTTTCACAGCCAGAGTCAAAACGAAGTTTCCAAGATCCATCCCATATCCAGAGAATGAAATGCTTTTGCCTTTTACCCAGGTGCCACCATGAAGATGACTCCCTCAATGCTTCCCTCACACTAAACAACAGCACAATTAAACAACTCCTTCTCCCTCTAACTGGAGAAAAACATCTTGGGTGTGATTCCTCCCCAGATTCTTTCAACACTTCTGCACGTGGGCAAATACACAGAAGGAGCAGCTCCTGTTTTGTAGCTGCATCAGTGATGTGCACAGCCATGGTACTGACTGCAGTGCTCTGACAAAGCTGGCAGTGACAGCTCTGCCTGGTGTCCCTCATGTGTGACAGGATGATGGGGAGGGAGCTTGTAACAAAAAATCCAGTGAATTCCATCACCACAGGGCACCCTTTAACTGCTTTGCTACAGAACTAAACACAGGTATATAAGGAAAAATTTCCAAAAGTGTGTATTTCAAAGAAATATTTCTAGAATTCAAAGACTAAAGATTTTTTTTTTTTTAATAAAAAGTATTATTCTTAATATTTCAAACACCAAGAATCCCATCCTGACAAATGTGTTTTCATTATCTGAACAGATTTGGCAGAGCCAATGTAATGAAGTTCACATGTGTTCATCCACCAGACTCCAGACCCCCATTTGAAAGTCAGGCTTTTCCCCCACACTATAACCTGGCACTGTTTTTCTGCTTGGCTTCTGTCCAGAGGCCAAAACCTGAGCATTAATGGCCACAGTTACATTTGCTTTCCTCTTAGGAATACATGAGCTTTTTAACCTTTGTCTTAAAAAGGGTGAAGAATAAAGTAAACTGGGTTTGAGATTTTTTTCTAACAGTGAGTAGTTACCAAGGAAACACTTGCTGCTGTTTCAAGGTGTGCAATTAAACAGCAGCTTAATTGCAAGGCAAATATTGTCACTCTTACAGAAAGGAAAATAAGTTTTCAGTAACGCTTGTTAAGAATCTTGAAATGTGGAAGGACAGTTTCAGTAAATTCCAGAATAATTTAGTTAGAGATTGATTTTTTTTCTTGAGAATAATAAAAGAAGACTGAAGATTCTGTAACATTCTGGGTATTTTGATTTGGGTGGGATTTTTTGGCTTTTAGATACAGCTAGATAGCTAAATATCTCCTACTGACTCCTTGTTTAAGCTTAGGACATCTCAGACATTTTGTTTTCCCCAACATTTCATTCAGCCTCTGAAGATAAAGGTAGCAGACAGAGGAGTTTCCTACCATGGCAACAGACATCAGGATTTAGGCTGTCATTAATGACTCTGAATTTTTCTCAACATCACCAGTTTTGAGGAACAAGGTTCACTGAACCACATGACTGAGGCAGCAGCCCGGGTCATTGAAACTGAAAGCTCCATCCTATCCAGATTCTCCCTCATTTCTCAATCTTTGTGTGCCTGAACAGCTCCCACAGCTCCCACAGCTCCCAGCTGGGACAAAATGGGCCGCTGGAGATGGGCCCTGCCTGCTGAGCTGCCTGTCCACAGGTACACCCTGGTCCCAGTGGCAAAGCCCAGGTCCCGAGGGATGATGATGACAGCAAGTCACTGACATCAGAGAGCTCACAGAGAGCTCACAAGTGACTTGCAGCACCACTGTAGCTTGAAGTGTCAGCCCCATCCTGGCACTCCACCTTTCAGCCTCAGCTTACCTTGGCTGGAGACGTTCATGCAGAAATAAATCCCGTAGATCTGATACACGTACAGAGTTCCTGGTTTCATGAACATTGCTGCGTTTCGTTGTGTTTGCTTCCCACCTTTCGAGTGGGAAGCTTCATCTTCCCCACCCAGATAAGCTTCTGTTTCAACAATCCTGCCCCAGAGCTCTCTGCCATCAGGAAGTTTGCGAACTAAAATCTGAAAGAGAGGTCAGAGTGCATCAGTTACCAGCCCTCAGTACAAAATAACCACAGCAAGAGCTGTGGAAACAGAGAAACTGGAAAGAAAGGACCTGATGGTACTAAATCCTCTGCAGTTAGCAGTCTGTAAGCTAACAGCAGCTCTTTCAGCTTCCACTGCTCAGGCCACAGCCCAGTGCAAGGAGTTCTTACTTGTCCACTCACCCCACAAAACGCCTGGAGTGTCTAGATGAAGCAGAATTAAAAAGAATCGATTTATGATCCTGCAAATACTAAAGCCCAAGGAGTTGCTCTTGTGGTTATTTTCTGTATTCTCCACTCTAATCCATCAGGTTTAAGGCAAAAATCACTGCTGATACCAACCTTGAAGCATCATTAATGTATAATCTTTAGATCAGAAGAAATATGACAGTGGCACAATTAAATAACTGCTATGATTAGACAGTTTCTCTCCCTAGAGATGTTTCAAACAAGTCCCAGCTCCAAATCACAGAGATAATCAGCTCTAGAGAGAGCATCAATGCTATTTCAGTGTTTTCTGCACCACAGAGAAGGGCAGTGTGGGAGAGCTGGGAATTGGCTTCAGGCATACAACAACAGATCTTTGTTATTACAGTGTGTTCTTGCTGCTGGTACCTCCTTAAATAAAACAAAGCAGATGTAGAGGAAACAAAACATGACAGTCAAAAGATTCTCTTTAAAAATAAAACAACCACTCAACTTTGTACAAAGGAATTTGTTGTTTGACCTGATTTCTAAACTTTGTGCTTTACTTCATGTGTATGAAATACTGCAGCAGGGTCTTGTTTGGGCACCAGCTATTGGTTTAATTATAACACTTTAATAATGCAGCTGTTCAAAAATGACCTTCAGAAAACAAAGTTTAATTCCTAACAGATGTTTGTGCTGGATTACTAATGCAGATATTGATCTGATCCATAATGGGTGCTGCAGGAGTTGGTTTCCAAAGCTGCAGCTCTGGTGTATCACAGTTTCCCTACAGCTCTTGTCAAATTGTTGAAAATAATCTGTTTCTTATTTTTTATGAAGGAAAAAAAAACCCACTGGTGTTCAGCAAGTGGCTGAAAGCACCCCAAAAATATACCCATGTGGCCACATTTCTCCTTCAGTATGATGAAATGCAATGGTTAGGTTATGGGTTTAAAAGAATCCAGGCATTTCCTATCTTCAGACACACCAAATATTCTGCTGGATAAAGAAGTATAAAAATGGTGGTAATTCCCAACACCTCACAATAAGCCATTCCATAAAGGTTTCTTTTTCTCATTGAGGATGTTCTTGATGTTATGGCAGTTCCCTCTGAAAGGCCATTTACTGCATGTATCTTTTTTATTTCCAAGAGCTCAGGTATCATGAAGGTAAGTAATATTAATAAACCAGATGCCTCCAAAATTTGGTAGAATGAAGATAATGAAGGAAACACTAAATTACCTTTATGAGAGAATAGGCTGTATCATGGGAGACTGGGGGTTATACTTTAAAGAAAGTGTAAAACTAAGACAGAAATCATGTGGTTTGGAATACTAGGCCTAAACAGGAAAAATACACAATTAGGACTCAAGAATCCTCTGCCCAGAGTAACTGAATGCACGAGCATGATGGAGCATTAAGACAACAAAACTGTATCAGTAATGGGAGACTTCAGGCATCCTCAGATAGACCAGGACATGTGCAATGCTTTCTCAGACACCATCAAATGTTGTGCAGAGTGAGGAATCAGTGAGAAAAGACTCAGTTCTCAGATCACACAGAGTATTTCCAAAGACTTATTCCTGAAAAACAACTTAGTATCATGACTGTGAAGGATACAGTTCAGTGTCCTTTCACAAGCATTAAAGTCCAAAAATAATCTATCAGAGTCCTGCCCACCAGCAAAAAGAGGAAACTACGTAAAGTGAGGGAGCTGGTTGGGAAGAGCTTTAGAGCAGCCAAAGGTTAAGGCCTGAAAGGCAAGCCTCTAGCAGGATGTCTGCAAAGATAGCAACACATGTGGAGTATCACAAAGAGGTGAAGCAGACCAGAAAGAAATCCAGCAGGGCCAAAAGGCAGGGCAAAGCTGTCACTTACAAGCAAGATATCCTTAGAAAATAAAAAAAAGGCTGGATGCAGCAAAACATGCCAAAAGCAACAGTTTGTGGAACAAATTCCTGAAGTTATCTAAAGCCATGAGAACCCAGAGAGTCTGCTCACTCTGCAGACAATAAAGGTATAAAAGACTCAGAGAAGATAAGACCAAAGCAGTGAAACTGAACACACATTTTGCAGTTGAGTTAGAAGGTCCCAGACTGGAACTTTTTATAAGGAAAACACTGAGGGAACTCCCTCCCCTGGAAACAGCCAGAGAGTTTTCTGAAGGACTCAGTAAGCAGAAGAGTGAATCTCCAGCACTCTGATTTCCAAAGGCTTTCAACAAGGTCCAAAGACTCCTCAAAGTTTATGCAATTGGCTAAGGGAGAAGTCCTTGCATGAACAGGTAATGACTTGGAAACTCAGAAACAAAAGATAGGAATAGCAAAATCTGGAATGAAGAGAGCTTAACTGTGGGACTGTGCAATCCTTAGCATAACAAGGCAGTAAAATGGAGGCAAAGAAGATGTTGCTGACTGCAGAGCATTACTTTCTACTGGGATAAGCAAGAAACAAAAACATGTAAAGCAATTGCTGAAAGGAAACTAATGGGCCTGAAACAGCCTTCAAACCACAAGCAGCTAAGCACATTTTAGCAAACAGAAAAAGGGAGGAAAACTCCACCAAAAAAACCCCAAAGCAACAATTAAAAATGTGACAGACTAAACCTGAAAAATTACTCCTCTGACTTCTAGAATAGATTCTGCTACTGGTCTTTAAATTCCACTGCACTTAGCAAGAGAAGGAATGAGAGCTGTAGTCTGAAAATAGCCAAGCCCAGGAGTCAAATGGCAAAAAAAGAATTTCATCCTTTTACACTAAGATATTAGCTAGCACATGCTCCAGTGCAAGAATCTCAGTGTTCATGTCTTACCTGTCCCAGAAAGGACTTGGCCAGACTAACACAGGGCTGGTTGAAAAAATCTTCTTGTAGCTGAGATGATTTTTGTTTCTCTATCACAAAATATTTGCTGCTTTTTGGAGAAGGATCTGCTCCAGGTGAAGTGTTCAGCTGCTCCACAGCACAGATCTGAGGGAAGCTGGTGGTGTTTTGAAGAGCAGTTAACTGAGCCAACAGCTTTCTTTTTCTTGGCATAGTTCTACAAAATGGATATAAATATAATTAGGATTACAATGCTTATTTAAAAGCAACACATTTCCACAGACTTCTGTTTTTACACATCTCTGCACAACGAATCTGAAAGCTACGACTACATGGACAACCTCTGCAAACTGCAGCAGCAGGTGACAGATTTAGCTGTGTTTGCACCAGGCTGGGCAAATATTGGGCTCTACTGATGAGCAAACAGAAAACAGCAGTTTGAGTATTCATCTTTTAAAGACTGCAGATAAAAGCAACTCCGCTCCAATTAAGCACTGAAAATAAGTTTCCTGTTGTTCTGAATTAGAAAATTCAGAAAGTAAAAGCAAAGATGAACTAGCAGCATGTACTTTATATCTAAAGCTAACATAATCTTTTAAGCAGTCAGAAAAAACAGAAAACAAGCACTTCAAAAGTTCTGCTGCCTCAGAAAGCCCACAGAAGTTGTGTATCAATCATTTTCAAAGGTAACTGGATCAGAATCTAAACCTCCACAGGAAATTTAGAGATGCCCTATTCACAGTCACAAACTTGTTTATTGTACTGTAGAAGTGTTGGTGTTAGAACCTCCCCAAAATGATCCAACTTACCAGCAAGAATCAGCCTCCTGTTCCAGCCAACAACATGGACCCGAGGCAACTACATCATGAGCAACTGTTCTTCTGGTTTGCCACCACTTTCCTATGTGAGAGCCAAAAAGCTGGTGCTTTGTTTTCAGTGCTGCAGTCCTTTTACCTGTTGAACAGGTACAAGCATTTATTCACTAATAAATGAATGAATGGATAGATAAAGTGCTTTGAAACAGGCCAAGAGATTCTGGAGATTCTATGGAGATGTGGTATCAAGAATGCCCCATTAGATCAAACTCCAGAATAATTTGCATTTGTCTGTTGGTCCAGAAAAAGCCCATCTCCTGGATGGGCAGTGCTGGATATGCTCTTTAGCCTTGTTATTCAGCAGGGAATGCACTTTTCCTATACTGAATACACAGAAAGCTGAAACAAAACTTTTAAAATGCCCCCATTGGCACTAAATTTGGAAAGTGTCAGCCTCAAAAAAGAACTTTTAAAACAGAATGCAAAGACACCAGTTCTAAATTGAACCACATGTAGATGTTTAGGGTCCATCATCATACATATTTTAAAATGGAGAAAGAATCCTATAGCTGAACCTGCAAGCAAGCATATACATAAGTAATTAGCTGTTGCCACTCATTTTTCACCAGATCAGCAGCATTTAAAAATTACAAGAACTTCCAACATCAAAACCAATCCTTATCTTGGTCTGATGATTCCCATAATGAAGTTCCACCAGCAACAGTTTCTTTTCACTACAGTGAAACAAATTCAGCATTGCTACAATCTGAATCACCAGCGCAAATTCCCCCACAGTGTCATGTTTCACTTCAGAAGAATCCAGACACAAACATATAAAAATAGGCAGGAAAAAAAAATCAAATCACATAGGCATGACTGGCAGAGAGGTAGGATGGTTTTATTTTTTTCTGAACACCTAATTCTTTATTGCAATAATTTGATGGTCTCAGACTTGCCATAGAACCACCAGCTCCATGTCAGGTACTCTGCTCTGAACTGTGGCTTTTAGCTGGTAGGAATTCTTAAAAATTTTGTCAGAACTCACTAGCCTGCCTCAGACAAAACTGTCTGGCGGCTTTGGCAAGTGAGTCCTGTCTGGGAGAAAGTGCTGCAGGAATCAAGGGCCAGAGGAGGAACACCACCATTTCAGACTGGCCCTCTGAAACACTCAGTCAAGGCACTACTTCCCACTGAAGACAATACCTCCAGACCTCTCTGACACTATTAACTGGGACTTCCAGCTCATCAGCCACACATAAAGACACGCTGCAAACATGGCTGACTCGAGTGGAGCATTAACTAATTTGGTAATTTGTGCTCTAATGGAATGCGACACCAGAAACAGGATCTGAGCTGCCTGGCACCTACTGCACTTCCAATTAAATCACTCCCAAAAGCTGCAAGTGCTCTTGTTGACATGTTACAGCAGCAGCCTCAGGGCACTTGTAACTTCAGTGCTATGGGCTGATCCTTGACACATCTCAGCATCTTCAATAGAAACAGCAGCAGGAAACTGCCTTCTAGCCAGGAGAAATGGGTCACTCACAGAAACACCAGTGCAGAGTGAGGTGCTGCAACACCAGCTTAGAAACCCAGAAAAAAACCATTCCACCCTCTGTCTCCCAGCCTGGTCATCTGAAACACAAAGCTCCACACCTCAAAGCCTATCTACACTTTCTGGAAAGGATGTTGCTTATCAACACAAATCTCTTCTTGCCCAAGAAAAAACACCTTCTAGAAGGCAACACATACCACAGATCCAAGCCCTGTGTATTTGGGAAGCCAAAGGCTCAACCTCTTCTGTAGGTCTACATACAAATTCTGCAGTTCTTCATTTCTATCTAGATTTTTTTGCTTGTATAATAAACAGATTCTACTCCTAGGCCTCAAATAATGAGCCATGGGTTTATTCACTTTCTACTAATCCTGTTGTAACCAAATTAACGACAAGTTGTGAAGCACATCTGGGAAACACATACAAAAAGAAGGTATGGAAGTCAGAAAGAGAGGATGAAGAGCTGAATCTGTCAGCACAAGTGCCTGGAGTGTTCAGGGCTGCTGGGCTAATCTCAGGCAAGTGGTTCAGGATCCTGCAAGCCAGAATTGGAGAGACACTGCAAATCTGTGCAACACCCAGCTCAGCAGCAGATACACCCTGTAGTCAAGGCACAACACAGGACACAGAGGATTCTTTACTCCTTCTAACAAGACTCCATTTGCAGGCATTTTCTTGGATATTTAGAAAAGAAGGGGAAAAAAAAATCCCACCAACAATTTGCATGTACTTTTGGCTCCCAGGTCCAGATACCTGCAAAACCTTCCTCAGGTACATCAATTTTTCTGACAGAATAATGAAAAAGTCTACATAAAACACTGCCACGTCTGGAGAGACAGTTCCTCACAGCAATTCCCAGTTGTACAGATTTTAAGTGGGAATATGTGCTAGGTCAATGCTGGGTCAGACCAAAGGATACCTCTCCCTGTATCCTGCTCTCCAGCCCAGGTCAAGAGCAGGAGCCTGGGGAAGAACAGAATAAACATCCAGTGCTCCTCCACACATCCTCCATGGCTCTGGACTGGAACTTTCTGACCCAGTCACAGTCTTCCCTGAATCTCTATAATGCTAGCCAAAGGGAGACTTTACCAAGCAAGAAAACTTCACAGAATTAGTTATTATTATTATGGCTCCAAAAACTCCCTCATTTTGTGTGGGGCATTTGCACTGCTCCCCACCCATACATATCAGCTTACACCTGCACTTCACCACCTCAGCCCTCTTCTTTACCACCTTAAATAAGGCCAAACCAGCTGGAAACACTGATTTTCCATGTCACCTACAAACCATCCCTGCAGCACCCCAACGGTGACCTCCAGCAACCAGGAGAGCTGCCCATTTACTCACATCCTCTTTCCTATCTTTGCAACAAATGTGTATTTATGACAGGGCAACTCCCTTATTATGTCAGGGCTGCTCAGGTAAAGGGCTCCTGTTTAAAACCTTCCTGAAATCTGAGTACAGACTGTGAGCCAGACCTCAACATGCTCATTTAGACCTGCAGAAAATCCCAGAATTTTTTAAGGCAGGACTTTTAAGCCACTTTGATTTTCCCCACTAGATACTTAAGCAGCTCTCCAATAAGCCTATCTTGCTACATTTTCTATTAATTCACTTCTTGGTGGTCAAAATTCCAGGTCTGCAGGCCTTGGATTTCCCCTAGAATCCTCTTGAAAAATTAGTGACACGTTTGCTGTTGAAACCATCGCTAGCAACACTGTCCTTGGGGGCTGCATCTGGTTTGGTAGTTTATTCCTGCCTGTTTCTGCCAGTTTGGCAACTTATTCCTGCCTGTTATTCCTGTCTTTTTGTTCCATAAGCTCTTAAACAGACATTTTAAGGCAGATTCTTCAGTGCATTCTCAGCATAAATGATGTCTCTCTGCCTTTCCTGTCTAGTCTATCTATTAGTAACCAGAAGTAAGTTAATAATGTATAGTTTTCTGGACAACAATGTGAGAAGCATGAAAAAAAAAAAACCCTTGAAGAAAGGAGTGCAGGAATGAGCTAATATAAGCATAAATATCGAGCCAATTTCTCCTCAGAAAGATTCTGACAAAACGTGCAACCCTAATACCTCAAAAAAATGCCAAAAGGGATGCTTTTATTCACCTTACTAAGTGCTGGGGATCTCATTTCCTTGCAATTCAAGTCCTCGCTCCTACTCCCTAAAGGGCGTCTTGAGCTTTTTTGGGATGAAACTTAACTCGTCCTTCTGTAAAGAACAAAGAAGGTAACAACATTAAAAAAAAAAAAGCCTTCACAGCAGAATTACGCTCCGTTTTGCATGAGGACACTCGCGATGCGGAGCGGAACCCGGGGCTGCAGCGGGGGGCGTGCCCGTCATGGGCATGGGCCAGGCCGGCCGGGCCTTTCCGGGCACTGCCGGCGCCGTGGCTGAACCCCAGGAATCCGAGCTCCCTCCTCCGCCCGCCCCGGCCATTGTCCGTCATTCCCGGCCATTCCCGGTCGCGTTCCCGGTCGCGTTCCCGGCTCCCCCTCACGCACCTGCCGGGCCCGTTCCCGCCGCGGGCGGGGCGCGCGCAGCCCCTGCCGAGGCCCCGGGAAGCCCCGCAGCCGCCGTGAGGGGCGGGCGCGGCGCGGGGGGCGCGGCCGTGAGGGGGAAGAGCCGCTGGCGGCGCGGGGTTCGCGGCGGCCGCGCTTTGCCCGTCGTTCTTCATCAGTGGTGTGTTGTTGTGGGGTTGTTTTCTCGAGCAGAGAATCTGTTAAAACAGCGTTTGAATTCTCGCTGGTTTTCAGCATCCACTCCTCGGTTTTTCATGTTGATCATTAATTCATCGATACAAAGGCTGAGAGAATTAATGTTCAGCCTGTGTTGGAGAAGGCTCGCGGAGATCTTGGAGCCCTTTCCCGTGGCTAAAGGGCCTTCAGGAGAGCTGGAGAGAGACTTTGGATAAAGGCCTGGGGTGACAGGGCAAGGGGAATGGCCTCAAACTGACAGAGGGCATATTAGAAGAAATTCTTCCCTGTGAGGGTGACAAGGCCCTGGCACAGGTTGCCCAGAGAAGCTGTGGCTGCCCCATCCCTGACGTGTCCAAGGCCAGGTTGGTCGGACCTGGGTAGTGGGAAGTGTCCCTGAGTAATCTTTGAGGTCCGTTCCAACCCAAATTATTTTGTGGTTCTGCTCCAAAGAGGCATGAACATGCATTGGGATGAACATGCATGGTCACAAGCTGGCTTTATAGAGAGCTACATTAATTACTCCCTCAGTTCCCCAAATAACAAGTATCTGGCCTGCAGAAAAAATTCTTGGCTTCAGCTTTTGTCCAGATGGAGCACATGGTGAAAATGGGGTCAAAATATGATTTTTTTTCTGCCAGCATTCTGGGGACATGCAATTGGGGCCGTTGATTCATAAACAAGTGTTTGCACAAAGGATATGAGGGAAAGTGGTGAATCCAAGTGGATTTATTCCCATTTGTGTAATAAAAATACTCATACCAGGATAGCACCAGCTAGGATCCAGTGATGCAGAGAATAGGCATTTACTGTCTACCCCTTCTGTGAATTTGGAAGGGAGAATGATAAATTACTGACTGTAATTTTAGGAGACATTGACAGCTTTGGAGGTGCAGCCAGGAGTATGAGTAGCTAAAGGTTCTTATGGAGGCAGAAATAGGGACCAGTTAATTTGAGCATGGAGTCATGTTCAGATGTGAGTAGGGCAGATGAGAAACTCTGACATTCCTGTAAACCATGAACGGAGCCCAGAATTTCCAAATTTTACTATTCCTGTTTAATAAAAGGTGTAAAAAAATACCCAAACAAATCATGAATGGAGCAAACACAGAGTCTGTTACACAATATTCATTCTTTTTGAATGAATAAACATCTGATATACTGTGGAACCCAAAGCAACCTCAAGAATGCACTGAAAAGCCCTTAAATCATTGTAAAGCATGATAGTACTGCTACTTTTTTTGTAAAAAAAAAAAAAAAAAGGAAGGAAACATGAATAAATCTTAAAGGTATTGATATTGTAGAGCTCTCTATGATGTTTTAGTTAAAACAGATAAAAATAAGCTCACAAGAATGAGGAATCCCTGGAGGAATGTTACCTGCTGGCTGCACAGATGTGTTTAGCTCCAATCTGAAACGAGCTGTTTGTGTATTAGCAAAGACAACAATCATTTTAAAATGATTAGCAATGTTGACTGAATGTGTTTGAAAGAGCATCTCGGACTTCCTGACTTGCACGGTTCACATCCCAGCTTCAATGTGGTATTAATATAAAAGAGGAAGACCAAGAAAGTGCATTAAAAGGAAGATAACCAAACATCAAACTGATCTTTCAGCAAATTGTGAAACTTAAAGGAGAAGCTGAGCAAGAATGAGAGCTGTGGGAAGGATTTCCTGGGGTCAGACTAGTTCAGCTCTGCAGACTTTTCCCCTGTGGGAGTCTGTGGGACAGGCACTCTCAGGAATGCTGGCTTCTTTGGCAGCAGATCTATTTCATGCCCAAAGGAAGTATTTAAAGCTTTTAGCACCTGAGGAATGCAAATTGCTCCAAGCAACAGTATATGCCATGTTCTTCATTTGTCCAATAACTTCACTGTTACAGAATCAATGCCTAAAATAGCCTCCTGTAAAAGCAGATCTGTTTGAGAGGATTAAAGCTCCCTTCCCTGTGGGACAAAAACTTTTTAATGTGAGAGGAATGAACTTGGAATCTGCAGTAGAAAATCTGGCTGGTGGAGACCCTGGGGTCTGTGGCACAATGGCTGCATACAGTACACCAGGCTTTTCTTGGAGCAAAAACTGTTTGCAGAGTGGTTCCCTACAGCTCCCAGGCTGTGCAGAGCCCTGACTTATCATCCTTTTACAGCCAGGACAGCAGAGCAGCATGGAAGCTGGACAAAGCAGCAGGGGCAGATTTTCAAGTTTTCTCTTTGTAAGGTGCCAAATGAAGCTTCAGCAGTGTCTGCTGAAAGCTCCTCTGTCCCGTTAGGAAGAGACACGGAATTCCCCACCGGCCACGGCCTGGACACTTCACGTGGCCACACCGCTCCTGCCAGCAGCGCGGGACAGCTGCAACACTCCATGAGCCAACTCTTGAAGAATTCCTGTGGATGAAAGCACTCCAAACAGCACAGGGTTTTTATGACATCCCCTCCTGGCCTCTCCTGACATCCAGTCTTGGCTGCTTCCTACTTATCCACAACTGCCAGTGTGTCTTATCCAGAGCTATTTCCAAGCAGTGCTTGAGGTACATACAGCACTCCAATTAGTACCAGAACAAACCCACTGCTGGAAGGGAGAAATGCTCACAGCTGCTTTGGTATCTCCCACACCCCAGCTGAGCCACAGATCAAATGGTTCTGAAACCAAGCCCATTCAATTTGTTATGTAAGCAGATGTGTGTGTATTATCCTAAATTTGGGGATATCCATGGTAGGTACCGGTCCACCTGCTTTGCACTCAGGGTGCAAGGAGTCCTTCCAAGTGCACTGCAAGCAATGGGAAAACCCAGTAGAGCAACACAGCTTCTGGGAGCCTCAGCTCTGGACCAGAGAGGGCAGGCAAGTCCTATTTAGTAACCTATTAATGGATTCTACCGAGTCTTATTTGTTTGTTTGTTTTATGTGAAAGACATTTTTGTTCTCTGACAGGACAGAAATGGTTGGCTTCACAGAATTGCTCAATGCAGAGAAACAAATAGATTAGATATTAGGAAGAAATTCTTCCTTTTGAGGGTGGTAGGCACTGGAACAGGGTGCCCAGAGAAGCTGTGGCTGCCCTTTCCCTGCAAATGTCCAAAGCCAGGCTGGACACAGCTAGGAGCAATCTGGGATAGTGGAAAGTGTCCCTGCCCATGGTAGGGGGTGGAAGGGGATGGGCCCCAAAGTTCCTTCCAACTCAAACCATTAAAAAAAATTAAAGAAGCTAAAACCCAAGTGAGCAGGGCAAACTGCTGGGCTGCTGGGCTCTGCTCCCTGCTTACATGGTATCCCTGGTGAAGCTGGTTTTGGTGGTACCATAGGGGAGCCATGGCTAGGAGCCTCTGCCTGCTGCACAGGAGCAAGGGGAAGCTGGAGAGTGAGACCAAAGGCTGAGCTGAACTAGCAGGAGGTGAGGAAGGATGAGATAGAGCTGCACTAACAATCAGGTATGGTAGTTTCCTATTCTGAAGGGGTTAAAGTTCATTCAGTATTTTCTAGATCGAGATGCAAGCACGCTTATAAATCAGTCAGAACAGAGAAAGGGTTTACATGAGAGTGTTGGAGGGATTTGTGGAGAAATACGTGTGTGTCTGTCCAGTCAGAGCATTGCAAGCCTGAGAGCTGTTAGCCGTCTCCAGCTCTGCCCCTCTGCTGACAGGGCTCAGAATGTGCTGGATGCAGGGAAAAAGCCAATTAAAGAAATTCCTCTGGCTCCTTGCCCCCAACCACTTATTCTTGCCTCTCTTCAGAACAGTTTCCTCTCCACTGTACCCGTACAGTAACATGCAGAGCTGTGCTTAACCCAGCTCCCTGAACTGGAGGAGGTTCCCATCCCTTTCCTGTGCTGCCACACCTCACCTTTGCCATGGATGGTCTGGAGCAGTAAGAACAGAAACAGGCATAAATGGGGTGCAAAGCTGAGGCCAGGGTAGTACACTGAGGAATCACCATTTTTCTGCATCCTGTGCGATGTCAGCATGCCAGCAGATAGCAGCAGTTCAGACAAGCTCCACCAGTGTCTCAGAACAGATGAAAAGCTGTCCAAATTAGGAGGCAGTTGAGCTGATGATGATAATTTGTTTTTACAGGAGTAATCCTGTACCTTTTGCAAAACAGAAATGCTGCTTGGAGGAAACTTTCAAAAGTGATGCTTATGTAAATGAGTGTACTGGGATAAAAATTAGCCACATACTTACTGGCTCCCTTGGGATAAAAAATCAGAGCATTTTCCAAAGGAGACCAGAAGTTCAGTAGTGAGTGGGACTTGCTTACTCTATCTTAGAGATTCATTCCAAAACTTGGCATGGAGAGTGAGCATAAACTGGAAAGGAAAGAAATTGGCCTAGAAAATGCCAGGATCAAAAAGAAAGGGACAATTCACACATAGACTGGGGAGCTTATTTCCACAGGACACTGTGAGTGCTAAAATGTTTGGGTCCAAGAACCTATTGAAGAAATACCGGGAAGAAAACTCTGTGCAGGCTATTACACACAGACATGGCATCTCTGTTTCAGGAAGTCCCTGAGCCACAAACCACTGGGTCTGGTGGAGTATTTAGGAGAAATATTACTCCATACTTGATCTGTTTTCTTACTGTCTGTAAGCTTTGACAGTTGACTGCTGCAGGGGGTGGATATCTTCTGCTCTGTGGATCTGTTATCTGACTCATCCACCTCTTAGAAACATTTTGCAGGAGTCACAATTGGTTTGCTCATCCTGCTTAGCTGATATCTTCTAGTAAATCTAAAATCATCCAGGAAATGCTCAGAAGGTGAAAGACAATGCTCAAAGAGCGAAAATGCCCCAAATTCTTCTTTGGTGAAACAGCACTGCCCACCCTGCCCCTGGTGTTTGCTATCACAGACATCCAAATTTAGGAAACATATGGGCGTGGGCATATTTAGAGTCATTGACCACAGGCATGACATAGCACTGGTTACTAAAACTGACCTGGAGTTGTTTGCCTTGCAGGATATGGTAAAGAGACTTGGATTGAATATCATTGAGTAAGGTCACAAGAGTTAAGCTTGAAATAGCAGAACTTGAGAACGTTTGGGATGTAAACAGGTGACTGGAGGGGGTATGTCACAGGCTTTTTGCAAGGGATAATCATTGACCAGAACTGTTGGCACATAGGACCTGGTCTGAGAAAGGCTTTCCTGCCTGTATCCATGCAAAGATTAGCTCTACATACACTGCAGGTTAATTATAGTTGGAGTAATTTGTAACTGCATCCTGCTTGTCCTCCTAGGTTAAAAGAAAAATTAAAATGCTGCAAGAGATAAGCTCATCTAAACTCACAAGGCAGAGCAAAAGACAGAGACCCCTTCTCTTGGGGTCTGCATTTCAAGTTTAGTTGTGGTAACTAAAATTGCTGCTACATTTCCCTGTTAACCTTATTTCTCAGGGTAAGAAAATTTACACACTCACCTTGTCTATCTCCTTCTCTTTTAAATCTGCAGGCTGAGCTCCTGTAGTTTCTGTAATAAAACCTGGTTTCTGGATAGAGGGAAAAGATCTGGAATCATGCCTTCCTTCCAAAAAGAAACAAGAATGTGCTCAGCAGTTCCTTACACTGTTGGAAGTGTTCTGAGTGATCAGAACTGGCCAGACAGTGCATGCAGCCTGTGGGACACTGGAGGTGGATGGTGTGGGGGGGCTGGGGACAGGGGAGCTGTCAGCATCACCAGGTCCTTAGGACAGCAAGAGGAGACAGAGGTTATTGTGGAGAGGAAGGGAAAGGAAATAGGACAGAGGAGTCTAGGAAACTGCACTTTGTTCTGTTGCTCAAAGAGCAACTTAAACATGAAGGATCTCCAGTTTCTGTCTCAGGCCCCATTTAAACAAAAAGGTTCTTGAACCCTCAAATCTGTCTTCAAACAAATCCCTTAGGTTTGATGTGATTATTTGTTTCCCAGAAAAGCACAGGCAGCCAGAGCTCCAGGGGAAGAATTCAAGTAACTGGAAAGCAGCAGGGTGCACCCTCTGCATATCAATTTTTCAGTTGGCATCAGACTTAGTGTTCCAGTTCCAAGAACTGCCACTGAAAACAAACTCCTCCTTTTGAAGAGATGGGAACTCACATATTCCCAGGGAAAAAAAAAAGGTCTAGGGACATAAATACAATATAGGTAAAGTTTGCTTTTGCATGTAAATCACTAATGCTTTCTGCAGTGCTCATCCATTTTTAACATCTCCATCCTCACCCGCTGCTTCAGTCAGGATGGGTCTGTGTTGCAGCTTTGCAACACAGCAAAGCTGTCTTTTCCTTTTACTTTAGAAATGTAGAAAATAAATTAAAAAAAAAAAAGAAGAAAGGAAAGATCATATCCTTACCAATAAAACTATGTTGGGAAAGCCCCAGCATAAATGTAATTGATAATGAAAAATGAGTCCCTTTGCTAAGGGATCTTACTCTCTTTGAGGTACTAATTCCTCCAAAGTAACCAAGAATGCTTCTTGGCAGTATTAGCCTGATCTCTGTATAAGTGCTTTTTATCCAGCTTTGGAGGTAAATCAAGTGCCTGAGGATCTCTGCTGAGCAGTGGCTCCTGAAATTGGGCAAAGATGGTGACTGGGCTCCAGCTCTTTTGGGACATCCAAGCCTCTCTACAACCAGTTTTCAGATGACCTTGCCTAGGTTACCAGGATTAAAGCCAAGACACCTCTCTGCCAAGCAAAGCTATGGCTAAGGTAGCCTCTCCTGGCATTCCTATGCAGTTTGGGGTGATTATACTGAAATCAGCAATTCCCTGGGGCATATCTACCCTAACCAAAGGTCTTGACACACAAGAAGCAGCTGATTTAACCAGTGCTGCTGAATCTGCTTCTGCCCCATCTGCCTCTCTTTCCAGTGTCATGTGTGGCCAACAAGGACATGTAAGAACTGGCATCAGAGGCAGATTTTATTCCCATAGAAGATTATGTGAATTTCCATAAGGGATGTAAACTGTGCTCTCTTTCCAGGCAGGAATCTCTTCTGCCTACTGTGGATTCCTGCCCACTAGAGCTTGGTTTCCCTTTCTGGTCTAGGAGCTGATTGAGATCGACACCACATCTGCTTGCAATGATCTGAAACTTTCTTGCCTTTCTCTGGGCAGCCTCACTGAAGGCAAATCATGTATATATAATGTGCACATCTATGTTGCTTTAGATGGAATCTGAATCCCTTTTGGCCTCATGTTAAAATACATCATCACGTGGTGAGAAACAGAATTTCGACTGGAAAGATAGGAACACACAGCCAATATAAATATTCACTGAAAAAATAGGAATTACTTTCAAAAGAGCTAAACTCCCAATTTATTTCTTCCTGCTTCCTGAAAATTTATCACACTTGCCTAGCTCATGGCTTTTTCCTACTTACATGTTTTCTCTCTGCTGATGTGTTTTTGAAAGTGCAGCAGGAGCTGTGTCTTGCTACTTTTGTGGGCTGCAGTAGCTATTTAAATCAAAACTTGCAGTTGTGTCTTTAGTGGGATTGTGGGTTAGTTCTACTCTTAACAAATTTGTAGTGACACAGGGTAACCAGAGATACTTTGGAGTAAGTCAGAATTCCTGCACTCCTCCTCATGTAAATAAAATGACCAGAGTTGGGGTTTGGGGTTTTCTTTTTTGGTCTGAACTGCTGGAGAATTCCTCAGCATGTCTACAGAGGAAAAAAGTAAATTTAAAACTGCCTTTGTGCAGTCAACACATTTGCTTCCCTTTTCTCTCCACCTTTCTGAGCAGTAAACCAACCAGTACTGGAGAGACAAGGGTGAAATTAGGAGTCCAGTGGACACTGGGAGAGTGGTTTTGGTCACCCTGGAGGAGGTAAGGGAAAGGCATCAGATCATGCCTTGAGCTGCTCCTGGGGCTTACCAGGACCTCATAAATGCAGGAAGCCACTGGTAGTGACAAGGAAACTCTATTTGCCATTCACCAGGCAGGGCCTGCAATGGTGATGGGACCTCCATCCTTGGAGATTTTTCAACTCAACTGGGCAAGGCACTGACCGTCTTGCTCTGGCTTTGCAGCCAGTCCTGCTTGGAGCAGGAGGTTGGAGAGGAGACCTCCAGAGCTCCTGTGCCACCAAAATCCTTCTGTAAATTTTGTACAACTTAAGGAGCAAGCAATCCATTGCTGCTGTCAATCACAACATTTTGCCCAACTCAAAGCACGCAAATTTGCAATGTGCAGGCCCTTTGCTGCAAGAATCCCACCAGCAATGGTTTCCTTCTTGATTTCACCAAAGAGGCAACTGCTGCTCCAGCAGAAATGTTTGTCTTTCACAAGCCTGATGAGTACAGGTTTCTTACAGAAGAATGCACAGAAAATCTGCTCTTTCTGCCCACGGTGGAACTCAAAGAGCAGTCACCTGAGGACTATTCTAAATGTTTCTTTGTGAAATTCTTCCATAAAGGAGGTCTTTCTACCTCCCTGCCCCATGTTCCTTGCCTGCAGTCTCATCTCCTGAGATAGCCAAGGCCCCAGAACACCATGGAGGAGGTATTTCAGATATCCTTTGCATTGGCAGAAATGGCTGCAAAGGATGAAAAGATAGGAGAGGACCAAGGCAGATTAACAAGCATGTGGGGTGAGGAGCAGAGAGGGGCACTGGATATTGAGTGACTTGGGGGACTCAGATTGAAGAGTGTGCCTTTTTTCCAGAAACTGTGACTGGCCAGATGTCACATCCCTCCTGGGAGGGCTTGCAGTACAACAAGGTTTCTTGCCTGTTTTTGCATTAGGAAACTCCTGACAGGCACTTTATCACTTATTGACTTGCATCTGGGCGCTCATTAATTTTGTTCTGTCACTAAATTTTCATTTCCATAGCATATCCTATACTTGGCTTGCTGATGTGTAGCATTTCTACAACATCACTTCTCCAGATGTCAGCTTCAAACTGGAGATTGAAACATCTGGGGAGAAAAAAAAAAAGGCAGAGGCTTTGGCAGCTGGGGTGGTGCATGCGATGACAGGTTTGGAAGGGAAGCACAATAGCTTGATGTATTTGCTGCAGTGACTGCAGCCAAATGGCTGAGGTGTTATTTACACACGCTATTTACACACCTCACACTGGCATCCACACCAAATTCATTACAAGTCAGCTCCTTTTGGAATTGAGTTTAGGTTTTTTGACTAAGAGGTTTAGAAGTTAAATGTTGTATAACAAATTTTGGGAAGCAGTGTTGCCTGTCTGGAGCAATTTCTGCGGACTAGCTGAGCTGTCACAAATGCTTTCTACAAGCAGTTTGCTGGACAGTTAGAGGAACTGCTGTCCTATTTTCCCAGGCTGACTGATTGAAGTTTAAAAACCCCTGTTCTAATCAGAGATAAATGGAGTGATCATGAGAAAGGAAATGCTTCTGTGAGTAACTCCTCTGTCCTGCCCTGTCACCCCACAGTGTGCTGTTTGTCTGCCCTTTCCCAAGAGAAGTACATCCACGTGGCTGATCCCACTATTTTGGGATAACGTGTATTCCCAGGATTTGGTGTGGGTGGGAACAAGAGAAGCTGAGCTCCCATGCCAGCCCTCTCCTGTGGTCTCCTGGCCATGGCACAGTGAGGGCTCCCAGGGGCTGCCTTCACCCTCTTACTTTGGCACCTGGGTCTCTGCTGCTGGAATCCACAAGGGATTTTGAGCCTAACCTCTGGAAATGGAAAGGAGTTAAGCTATTTTAGGACTGCAGGAGGTCAAGGCAGTCTCAGAGCTATGGGGAAAGAGCAGGATGCCAGCAGAGGGGGGTGGGACCAGTGATGTGGACTGCAGCCACAAACCCGGGTTATGGAGATATTCCACATGAGAAACAAATGAACCACTGGCATAGTGGGCTACAGCAACCAAAAACCTGGGGCATTAAAGAAACTGCTGAGCAACATTTTACCCAGCTGGTGTCCACAGGATGGGCCTTCCCAAAGCTAAAGGCAGGTGCTAAAGTGGCATTGCAGACCACAGGAAACTGAACAAAACAAAAGAAAAAACCTCCAAAGCCCCAAACTTTGTGTTTAACCATCCCAGTGCTTCAAAATTGCTTGGTCCGTTCACACTGTGAGGTGTTCAGGAAAATCCCTTATGTCTGAGATCCCCTATGAGCTGTGCACACAGCAGGCCAGGGCTTGGGGGCTTTCCAGGGCTGCTCTTATATTAGCCAGCAGGTATTTTCTAAGAGGTCTGGAAAATGGGCAGCACAGGAGGATGTTACCTGGCACAGGTGAGGGTCACTTGTCTGGACAATATATTTTTTCAGTTCCCAGTTTCTGTGCTCAAGGTGAAACAAGTTTAACACTGGTGAAATGCATTGACCTGTGGAAGCTGTCTGCTCTGGGCTTTTACAGCTGAGCATCCCAGGGGCTTTCTCAAGGAGCCTCTCTGCCCAAGCAGCTCTGGAAACCTGGGTGCAATTGATCCCCAGTGCCAGGGAGCTGTCCTGGGTTGCCCTGGGGAAGCAGGATGGGCACATACCCGATGATCTGTCTGGAAAACTCGCCCAACATCCCAAACTGGACACAGGCCTTCAGCTGGTGTGGTGCCATCACTCAGCTGGCTGCAGAGAGAGGGCATTTCTGTGCCCCCTGGGGACCACCAGGCCCCCACTTGAAAAGGGACAGGGTGTGGAGCAGCGAAAGGGCTTTGAGACTTAAACTGAACTGGCATCCTGCAACTGTAGAATAAGATGTAAACTCTGTGTACATTTGGAGCTGAGTTTAACCCCAGTCCTTCCAAACCTGTGCCCACATAATTGGGGATTTGCCAGACTAGTCCACTGTAGAGCATATGTGATATTTTGGGAAGAAGAAGGAATGTTTTTCCCCAGAGCTTTTGCCAAACCTCAGTTTCTGAGCATGAGGATGTAGCTTAGGCTGCAGGGTCCTGGTACAGGAGCTCTCTATGTGGCCTAGGAAAAATAAAGCAGGATGAAGCCCAGTGGTGGTGGATGGTTACAGGCCCATGGCTTTCCTAGGCTTGCTGAGCTGCCCAGCACCACAGAACTGCAGGATTGTGGTCAGGCAGGACTCAGTGCTGCTCCTTCCTGCTCTGGTCCCAGCGTGAGCTGTGAGGGAGCCCAGGATTCTCAGGCTGCTCTGGGCACTAAGCCACTGGCCTCCTTCCCGTTAGCCATAATCACTGGTTTGCTGGAAAATTTATGAGACCTGCTGTAGTGATATTCATGAATACAGAAGCTGTTGTAAATGTAATTTGTTTCTAGGATTTGACACTCTTTATCTGAGCCACTTCAGCCAGCCATCATTTGCAGCAGTTATGACAGAGCTTTTGCAGATGGACTTGGATAGCTGTGAGCTCCTGTCAAGGGTTGCAGGTTGATCCCTGACTCTCCCAGAGCCCAGGTTGTGCCAAGATGCATGGCAGTTTTTCCCTCTGCTTTGGAGTTATTGCTGGAAATGTTGTTGTTAGCCATTAAAGTTGCTAACCCTATTTTCAAGGTTATTACAGTATTTAACTTGGCTGCTTCAGTGTAGTTTTAAAGTTCTATTTCCAACATATGATATGGGGTAAAAATATCTGGTGTCTAATTAGAATAAACCCTGGAGAAACTCAGATTCTTTAATTGCACAATGAGTTGTTCTCCTCACAACATGGCAGGTACATTTCAGTCAGTGACAAGGGGTCAACCTGGACAAGGAGAGGTTGCAATCAGAAAGCCCAGGAGAAAATTCCTGAGAAAAGCCCTGGGAACATTTCATATCTCAGGAGACAGCAGCTTTTCCAGGCTGGGTGCTTAGGTATGACTTAGATGACCATCATTAACAGCTTCTGTATATACATTTAGCTTTTCCTTTCCTAAGTTCCTGTGTGGGTGTATGAGAAAGATCTCCTGCCTCATCCATTGCTGGAATTTCTGGGAATCAGGTAGACTGTGGCTGCAGCGTTACAGTCTGGGGTTTGGGATGGTGGTGGTGCCAGAAATAGTATTTTGCAAGCAGCAGCATGCAGTGGTCCAGCAGGCAGTCGGATTCCACTTGGCTATCATTATCCCATGAAACATTCCTGTGTCTGCAGAGAGGCACAGGGGCTAGGGGCAGCAGTGGCCTTTAGGCTGCCCACCACCCCAGCTCCATCCCAGCTCCACCCCAGCTCTACTCCAGCTCCATCCCGCAGAGGGAGATGAGTCAGGCCCTTGGCTCTGCTGCTCTGGTAGCTGGAGAATGGTCCAGACCCTTCCACAATTCCCAGAGAGCAATCAGGGACTGTGCTTTGGGGAGCTCTGGTGCAGGTGATGAAGTCTAAGAGGTTTGCATGAGCTGCTGGCTGTGCTGAGCAGCCTCCAATCCACTGGTGGCTCCTGAAGTCCTGCTAAATCCCACATCTGTATCCTTAGAGGCTCTGGCAATGTTCGTTGGAGAAGATGGGGAGGCTGGGGAGCAGCTTAGCTTTTCCTCTCAAAGCCTGCCTACTCAAGCTTACCATGGCTTTGCCCAGACACACTGAGTGAGTCCTCTCCAGGGTTCAGTGTTGTTTCATTTATTTTTTCAATACTGAAAGCAGATACAAACAAAAATGTGAGGCAGATGCTACCAAGTTAGTGGGAAGTTGTTTGGACATCTCCTCCCTGTGCTTCTCAGGGCACTGGGAAGTGTCCTCAGCTGGCCAGGACCCCCTGTCCTCCAGAGTGACACCCTGGGGCTCAGAGCTATGCTGGGATTATGCTCTGTGTGGGATATATATTGCCTCCATCCCCCAAACGGATGGAAATATTTCTGTTGTCCAAAATTAGTTTGCAAATGTGTTGGGATTTTCTTTCAGCAGGAATTCTTGCAAATCTGGTCCTCATTGTGAAGTGGAATGGCAACTTTTTCCAAACCCCCTTCTTTGGAATTTCTCACCCAAAAAGAACAGCAGACTTCAAGCATCTTGTCCCAGGGCAGCTCTCAGGATCATCCTGAGAGACTGAGGCAGGAGCTCACTGGCTGCTCTGAGGCTGATTGGATTTTCACTCTAGCAGTGTTTTGAGTATTACAGCTTAAAAAAAAATATCACTGGGCTGCTTGGGGTGTATTCATGGAATCCTGCACGAGTTCCTCACTTTCCAAAGGGCTGTAGAGCTTTGGGTCATGCACCCCAGACCCACACTGATACAATGAGAGTACTTTACAGCAAGGCAGAATGCCACTAATCTTATTTAAGAATGACATATCTTATTTTCCATGTCTTTTTGTACCATCTGGACCTCTGGGGAAATATCTGGAGTGGCCTGGCAAATTCCCAAGTGCACATCTGAAAAGAGTTATTTTCAAAAGGCCACAAAACCAACTGTTTGTGAGGGCTGATTTCAGAGTCTGACCTCACTTTGAGCAGTGGCTCCTCAGCGGTTTGGTTACCAGGGTCAGGCTTTTTAAAAAAATTATGACAAAACTCAAGCTCAAGACAGAAAACACAACTGCCTTTCAATATTAAGATGGACTCTCTAGCCCTGAACAAGGCAGATAATTTTATTTGAAGCCTTGATTACAGAATCTCTTTGTCTGAAATCCTTCCAGAGAAGCATTATCTCATTGCACTAAACAACCAGCTTCAGTGGGCACCAAGGGAGCATCTATGCCCAGGCTTATTTTGGGACTCTGATCCCAATGGCTCTTTTGCTCAAAAGTAGGTCAGATTTTAGTCCTTTCCCAGCAGGAAAATTAAGAGCAAGTTCAGATACAAGATTTCCAGGAAACCAGAAGAAATTGCTGCTTCTATTTCTAGAAGCCCTGCCAGGGACAGGCTCCTTTGTACTCAGGCTAAGTCCTCTCCTAACTTTACCATATGATTGATGACTCAAATTATGAGGTTTCATTTCCCATTTCTACCTGAGATTTCCTGTTTGGGCTCTTCCCAGATGCAATGAGAAAGGTTACCACAAAGATATTTATGGGCCTAGAACTAGAGCTGCTAAATTTGTAATTGCCCAGCCCCAGGGCGGAACATGCTTTTAGCTGAATCAGTAGCTGTAAGAATTCAGCACATACCATGAAAAACTGGCCTCACTTGCAACACCACTCACCTACCAAGGCTCCTTGGGGGTGATGATGTGCAACAAAATTATACTAGACTTGGTGAGGGCTGACTCTGAGTCAGCAGCACTGGATGCTGTGGTCTCTCCATCTTCCCTGGTCGTTGACATGTTCAGAGTGCTGTGCTGGCACGCTCCTGTCTTTCAAATGCTTCTCCTGGAAGAGTTTCTTGAGTGTTTGGTTTTGATGCTTCTGGGGATCGCTGATTTTTACTTGGAAATGTCCATTTAGAATCAGAAGCAGCAGCTCCTGTGCACAGCACAGTGTATATATCAGCCAGTGGTTTATAGAAGATCAGTGCTTAAAATGCTGAAAGTGAATCTCAGCTCAGCACCGAGGCTGAGAGCTTATGCTGAAAATGTTTCCCATCCAGAAGCTATGTCCCAGTAGCCTGGGATCCCTCCCACATATCCCAGCCATGCTCCTGTTGGAATGCCAGTGGGGCTGATGCCATGAGTCCAAACAATGTGTGCACACCTGAGACTTGGAGCACCACCCTCAGATCTACTGTGCAGTACATCAAGTTACCTTTGCTAATCAATTCCACTTGCAGCTAGATCCAAACTTAACTCAGGAAAGGCACAACAACATTTGTTCTCTCCATGGCAAGCACACGGAGAGGATGATGGTGGGGATAGGCCCGTTTCCAGATGGGAGGGATGCACACTTTCCAAACTAACAAGGGTGGAGTGGCTCCTCTCTGCTGGGGGAGGAGGCCTGATCCAGGAGATGTGAGTACCAACATACACTGGCTCTCTGCCTGCAGCACCCCCGTCCTCATCTCTGGTGCCTGAGCTGTCAAATCCTTCCACATTCCTGACCTAATCCACCCTCAGCAGTATTTGCTGCTCCTGCCAGGGACACCATCTCAGGAACACACCATGGCAGAGCAGGGTGCAGCCCTGTGGCTGGGTGTCTGTCCCACTCCTGGGACTGGCACAGGGCGCCCTGTGCTGGCAGCCCCAGGCTCCTCTGCCCCTGTCACTGCTGCAGCAGGGCAATGTTTATGGTCTGCAGCCAGGGTCAGGTGTGAACACTGCTGGCATGTACAAATAGCCACTGCTGAGAGAACAAACGTTCAGTGAGCAGAAAGCGTCCCTTGCTGCCAGGAAACCACATCTGAGCTCATTTACCACTGCCCTGCCGCTAATGATCGTCGGTGGGCAGCTTTGGTGGTCAGCTTATCAGCACACTGCTGATTAAATAGCTCCAGATGAGACAGCCTGAGCCTACCACAAAATCAATTAGGTTGGAAAAGTTCTCTGAGATCATTGAGTCCAACCTATGACCAAACACTGCCTCGTCACCCAACCCTGAATACTGAGTGCCACATCCAGTCTTTCCTTAAACACCTCTAGGGATGGTGACTCCATCACCCACCTGAGCAGTCCATTGCAATACAATCATATTTTCTGTGAAAAAGTTCCTTCTAATGTCCAACCTAAACCTCCTCTAGTGCCACTTCAGACTGTGTCCTCTTGTCCTGTCGCTGGTTGCCTGGGAGCAGAGCCCAACCCCTACCTGGTTACCAGTGTGGTTTGTGCTCCTGTGGAAGAGCATGGGGCTCCTGGAGTGAAATCCTGCTGGCTCATACCACCAGCCTGCTGGGAAATGGCACGAGGACCAGCTTGCCCAGTTACAACAACTGAGCTGGAGAGATGATGGCACTGTGGAAGAAATACACCTCTATCCACCATCACAGCGATCTGTCCCCATGGGCTGTGGCCTGCTCTTGGGAAAGCTGTCCCTTGCATGAGGCAAGTTGTTTTGCTGGAGATGTCATGGACATGAAGAAGTTTGTGGTTCCTCCCTGGGAGCTGAGCAGTGAGCATGGCTGCAGGGATTGCAGACACTACACGGGTGTTTTCCAGCAAAAGGAGTGTAGGAGTGTAGGAGGCTGAGATAGGAAACCATACTTCTGGCAGTCACAGATGGTGAAAAAACCACAGAACCAAAAGCCAGCCTTGAGAAAACATCCTGATCACCTGCCCCTGCAACCAGGAGTCACGACTGACCCATTCACAACAAACACTCTTTTTTTTCTGTGAGCTTGCACAGACGCAGGGGTTCCTTCTTGGCAAACCCATGGTTTGCCCAGCAGGGACACCCTGCCACCCCAAACCACTCCTGGGAGCTCAGCTCCCAGATAAAAAGGCATCTGGATGATCCTTATCCTGATCTTTCCTACACTTCTCCAAAGCATGATGGAGCTGAGAGGGTACGAGGAAGGATCTGTGGCTGCCAGTATGAAGGTGCCATTGTGGTGAGCAAGGTTTGTCCATTTTTCCTGATTTCCCTGCTATAAATGAACTTATGAGCTGAAGCACAGCTTTGTTCCTGTTCCTTCAATGTCTTCCTGTAGGTTTTTAGACAAGACATTGAGTCTCTTGATCCCAGGGAGGATAATCACTTCCATGGCTGCTGGCAAGGGTAGGAGCTGGCTGCCTTCAGTGCTCAGTAGCTTGAGGCTGAGCATTTGCTCCATTCCCTTGGTGAGAGGAGGAATTATTTACTAGGGAAAAGATCCTCATTAGAGCTGGAACATATCCCAGAGACCAGTGACCTCAAGAAAAAGCAAATTTGGTGGTGAAACCAAGAACAGGGGTGAAAAGGCCAGTCTGGTGATGGGGTCTGTGCCCAAGCCGAGCCCAGTCAGCAGTGGCTGATGCTCTGCCAGGCTCAGGGAGCACCAGAGGCACAGGGTCCCCACGGCAGTGTGCCAAGTGTTGGGGCTCATGCCCCTGCTCCAGCCCCCCTGCTCTGCAAACAGGAAGCTGGCAAGCAGCTGCTGAATAAGTAATTTTGGGGAGTTTGTACCAAATTGGCTTTCAACTCCTGAATGTGTAGGAAGGAAAAAGCCGTGAATACGCCTTTGTGACCAAGTTTGGCACCAGCCGAACTCTGCAGAAGGGACAAGAATGTGGCCATTTAGAGGGGATTCAGCTGCCCTTTAAGAAATGAAATGATCCCTTCCCTTTCCTGCAAGGCTTTATTTGGGGGAGAATAGGACTGAGACAGTGAGAAGCTTCTTTCTCTTTTTGGCACTGAGGCCTGTGATCCAAACCATGGATGTCGGAGCACAGGACAGACCCCACTCCAAGGAAGCTGCAGAGCCCAGGAATGACCTGCTGGCCCCTCCTCCTGCAGCCTGGCTGGGAAGAAATTGGACTGGGGCAGCACAACTCCAGATCTGCCCTTTCCTGGCTGATCGCATGCACCCTGAGTTGGTTCCACTGGGACTCCAGCAAAATATCTGTCCACCTCCTCCACAGGGCTCAGAGGGCTTTTGGAAGCAAGAGTTTGGAAGGTTTTGCCCTTTTCTGAAACAATTCCCCACCCAGTTTTTGAGAAGTTTCTGTATATTACATGAAAAAATGGACCGTGTCCAAGCATTTGCGGGATTTGGGGTTTTTTTTTTGGAAAGGCTGAGATATTTCATACAGATCTTTCCTTTGTGAGCAACTTGAAATCCAGGGGCTCTGTCGTAATTTGGAATGAAGACACACTCTGTTTTATCAAAGCCTTCAGGATGCTGGCTGCCTGCCTTCTGCCTAGCTGAGGCTTTGACCATATTCACTGGTGCAATTGTCACGTCCAGTGACAGAGGGAATGGGTCTCTGGGACAGCCAGTCTGCTTTAGCTGAGGCTCCAGCAGAAAAGCTTGGACACATGTGCACCCAAAAATTCTCAAAAGAGTCACTTAGGAGTCTTCTGAATGATTAGCTTTGGGACCTTGTCAATCATGAAGCAGTTGGAAGCTCCAGATGATTTCAAAATGCTTTGTGTGCCAGGAAAAAGGAAAACCAAGCAAGACATATTAGTAGGTTGGCTAGTGCTGAACCCCATGTCACTCCACTGGGACCATTTGATCCACATGTGGACTTTTTGTAAGAAATGTTTGTAATAAAATGTAATACATGCAGTAGGCTTGGGTGGGAGTCAAGATTAACAGTTGCTTTCTTCTGGGCTTTCAGTCCTTTCTTGCCTTCCCCTTGTTCAGCATCTTATGACAATCATAAACAGAGTATTTGTTAAAAACTTTGCTGGCAGCTTCCTCTTTCTGCCATGTCCTGCAGAAGGTCTGGAAAGGCAGAGAGCTCCAGCAGCACTTCCTCATCTAAGGTCAGCTACAGCTCCCTTAGTTCCTGCTCTGAAAGTTCTGCTGGAAAACAGGGAGCCTTTACAGCTCAGCGTGTTTGACAGATGTTTGTAGGCTCACTGCTGATGGGGTTAAAGTACAAATAATCCTTCTGTTCATGTTTGCATAGCACCAGTGTTTCAGTGCACACCACAGCATCTTGCTGGGATCCTCTGCACAGGGGAGAGGCAGAGGAACTGCAGAGCCCAGGGAGAGGCCACTGGGAGCACTGGGAGGAAAGCTGAGGGGCAGCTTTTTTACACTAAGTGTTATTGCAGGGTGACATGATTAATTTTTGCTAGAGATACGATCTCTGTTACTGACTCTGAGAGAGAGTTGATTTTACTTTGAAATTTCAGCTTCTTACTTTGTTACTTGCCGATGCCAAAACTATTCTTACAGATTTGTGTAAAGATTTGCTGGATTTACATAAAGCCCTGTTATTTTCGCTGAGCAAGTTCTTTACAAGCTGGTTGTCAGTAACTGAATTATTTTTCTCCAATTACTGAGTTCATATTTTTATATCAAGATACCATATCTCTGCTCTTTCTTCAAAAATGTAGTTCATTGCTGACAGACAAACCAAAATTTCTCAGCTCGTTTATGAACTTCTTCAGTTCATTTATGAGTAACTGAGCTGGAAATTTTTGTTTTTATTTTTTTTTTCCAATTAAATTACCTTTTAGTTAATAGAGGAGTTTAGAAGATGAAGAGCTTCACTGTACCAAATGCCAAGTTTGAGTCCTTTCTGCAGTGTTCTGTCTGAACTGGATCACTCCTTATTTCCAATTCTGAGTGTTCTCCTTCAAGGCTTGTTCCCTGTAGCAGCTTAGAATCCACCTGGGCTAACCTGGAGGATGCCCTTACTGACTGCAGGCTACCAAACCTTGCTGCTCCACCTGACAATCTCTCACAGTGCTTTTTGGGGATTCTTTGGCACCTGCAGCCTGATGTGCATGTTCCTCTCATGCTCCTCTTCATCAACAGGAGCAACTCTCAGTACTGAAATCAAGTGTGACACCAGTAGCTGATACCCAGCCCTGGAGGGGGCACACAAAGACCCCAAATGGCACCATGACATCCAGCTCACATTCCTTGGGGCTCATTTTTTTCCTTCTGGCACCCCTCCCCTGTTAGTAGAACCTGGACATTGAAATGAAAGTCACTGCTCAAAATGCAGGCGCCCCAGAATTACAGATCAACAACTAAAAGGTAATTTGTGCAATTTGGATTCAGGCTCTTCCAGGCCTGCATTCCAACGCTGAAGGTTTGATCACACCCTTGGCCACTGCTCTCTGTATTTGACTGCTTTATAAGAGTCCTTGTGTGCCTCTTGGAAATAAATCTGCCCAGTTTTGAAATTCTGAAGCAATATTATTTCATCTCTTGCCAAGAGTGGATTGGAAAACGATAAGAGTCTTTCAGGCTACATAAGAGATATTTTAAAGTTTTATCTTACTTCTTCCATGACATTTTTATTCCTTCCATATGAAACACACACATAAATGTATGTTAAAAGCACCTTTTTGTGTTGAAGTAAACTGGGGAAAAGGAAGCTGTTTTGCTAAGTGACATTTCCTAAATATTTTGGAAATCATAGCTTGCTTTACACATAGCTTTTTTTCCTTTTTTTTTCCCTCTTTTTTTTGGCCAATTCTGCCAATGAGTTGACCAAAATGAAAATTGCTGTTTTGATCTGAGTGGGTTTTCTGGGTGAAATACTATTGAAAATAAATATTTCTATATGGGCTAGCCATGAAATCCTAGTTGTATCTCATTTCCACTCCTCCACCTCCTCCTGGCACTTCAAGCACACACATTCCCTGTGGCAAGAGCCAGGAACGATCAATTGCAATTAATCTGGCCAGAAAATGAAGGGCTTGAGTTTTGATGTGACTTCTTGTGCTCTGCTGGGCAGCAGCTCCTATGGCTGTGAGTGGTCTGGGGTACCAGCATCTTCCCAGATCAACATTTTGGCTCCTCTCCCTGCTTGTCTCCTGCTCCCCAGCCCCAGGTGGACTCGATGATGATATCTGTGAAGGGAATTATCTGTCCTGATTTGAGCTGAATAAGCCTCAGACAAGGATGATGGGGTTTGGCTTTATTTTTGAACCTCTTCCATGGACTTAAACCCACAATCCCTGCAGGCCTGCTGCCAGCTCAGCCCATGGCACATCCAGCATCTGAGCAGGTGCATGGAAGTGCCAGGCCAAAGTCACCTCTGTGTCCCTCCTTGGATGGGCACGATCCCACACAACAATGTCTGCACTGTCTGCTGCTGCCTGAGGGTGACCAAAGACCTTCCACCCAGTTTGAGGTTTTTGAACTTCATGTAAATTGAGTGGATTATAGGAAACTGAAGTTGCAACACAGCTGCTTGTTAAGAGAAATTGTTTGGGGTTTTTTGGGAAGTGAAAGGTTTGCACTCCAAAAAATATATTTTTGTTTGTTTTTTTTTTTTTATTTTTTGCAGGTCAGCAGCACCATCCCCAACTTGGTATCCACTCTGGGGGCATCTGCACTCCAAGCATTTTTGCACCAATACTCCCATGGTGTGTGAGGAAGGGCACTGCTGAGGCTGGATGCAGAAAGCTGGGCCAGCTGCACACCAGGAGCTGCAGGTTAGTAAGGAACAGGGGCAGAGATTTCTGTAGCAGCTCTGGTGAACAGATCCTGCTGAACCCTCCCCACTTCTCCTATCCACAGGATCTCACACAAATATGGGCAGCTGGGGGTGAAAACCTGACAGCTGCTGGTGGCCAGGAACCTGGTTTGCTCCCCAGCAAGGGGCTGCAGGTCCAGCATCCGCCCTGGAAAGGCATTTCCCAAAGGGAATCCCCGTCCTTTCCCTCCTGGCAGCTCCCTCTCTGGCTCCTGGCCAGGCCACCTGCCTTTGAAACTCCGTGGGACTTTGCTTGGGTTTCTGTGTTATTAATCCTCCCCAGCAGAAATCCCAGGCCTTTCTGGACCTCTTCCCTGTGTGCTAGGACAGCTGCCAGGGCTGTGCTGCTGCTTCATGTCAGCACAGGAGGCACTGTAAAGCCTGTGTATTTCCAGAGGGCAAGGGGAGCTCTGTTTTTACTGGTCAAGGCTGCAATCTGATGCTCTCTGCTGTGCTTGCCAGGTATTGGGATGCTTTCTTGGCCTAAACACTGAACAAAGCAGGACAGAATCGAATCATCTGTCTAGGGAACTGGTGATCCTGATAAAAACAGACCTCCTGGTGTTCCTGGTGTGTGCTGTCTTCACAAAACTGTCAGGCAAGGCACACAGGCTGTAACATCATCATTTCCCTGCTTGGATTGTAATCCATATTCAGTGGAGCCACAACTGAACACTTGATGACACAGGATTAGTGTTAGTGATGAGTGTTGCATAGAAATGTGCATGCAGGAAGGGAATGCAGCTGGAGATGAGGTGTTGAACAGTTCTGTCCAGTACCTGAGGGCCATTCTGCACCACTCCTGGCTAGTGCAGACCCAGGAGTGGCTGGCTGGAAGCAGGCAGGTGTGTGGCTCACCAGGCCTTGAAGCAGTTTTAGCAAGCTGCAGCAGTGAAAGTGCTGCATTCACATGCTGATGGATATCTATTTCATTGGGTCTTTAACCATGTCTTGTGGCAAGATCACAGTTTCTCATGGGTTTCAAGTAGGGAGGAAATTCCAGTTTCCAGCAGAGAAGAATGAAGCAAATTCATGTAATCACATGTTCACCTTAAACATAACAAGCACCAGGAAAGCACTCTCCTTCAGCTGGTCCTCAGAGGCCAGCTGAAAATAGAAGTACTCCCTGAAGAGGGAGAAAACAAACAAGGTTTTTGGGCTAGATGACCTGCTCCAGGCCAGAAATGGTGGGCGCTCAACACTGAACTGCTGCCATTCACCATCTCGTGCTTGAGCAGTCAAAACCTGGCCTTAAGTCACCTTATTCCATCTATTTTAGGCTAGGAGGACTCAGTGCACTGAAGGAGAGCCACCCTGGCTCGTGATGGCAGCAAGGCAGGTGTATTCTTTACCAAGAGGGTAGATTTTATCCAGCTCTGCAGATTCCTGCAGCTTGGGTAAAATAATCCAGAGTCTGGGAGCTGGGCAGGGAAGCACTGGGGAACAAGAATCTGTGGGATGGGGTTAGCAGTGCTGGGAATGAGAATCTGTGGGATGGGGTTAGCAGTGCTGTCTGCAAGAGTGTTCTACAGGAGAAAGAAGTCACGTTTCAGTGACAGAGCTTTACTTTTTTTGCAAAATGCATACTATTGGCAGGAGGCAAAGAACGAGCAGGGGTGGGTCAGATTCCTACTCCAGCTCCAGAGTGTTCCTCCTGGGAGATGCTGAAGGGCCCTGAGAGTGCATTACTGGATGCTTCTTTTCTTTGTTTATGTGGTAGAAACATCTGAAAACAATTTGTGCCTGCTAAGCTTTGCGGACAGTCAGGGTTCTGCGTGTGATTTGGTCTCCACCTCAGCCAGGACTAGCTGGGGCTGCTCTGCATTTGCTCATTAACTAACGAGACATGATATGGTTAGCAGGGCTCTCTGGGGGCTGCCTGCGCCGCGTGGCTGCCGTGGGCACGCGCAGGGCTGGGTGCGGTGCCGATGAGCTCAGCCCGGCTGGATCACGCAGGTCGGCGGGGAGGACGCAGTAAGATGGGAAAGCAACATCATCCCCCCAGTTATTACTAACATTGGAAGCATCTGGAGCTGTGGCCTGGGGACCTGCTCAAGAGGGATGTGCACCCTGCAGGCCTCGCTGGAGCTCCAGCAAAGCTCTGCGTGAGCAATACGTGCTGACTGATGCTCCTTGGAGGATGGATGGAGAAATCTTCTGCAGCAATCTCAGGACAAAGGCGAGGATGGCTGAGCAATCGAGGTGGGAGGATGCCCTCCAGAAGGGGAAAATGTTTAAACTGGGAGGAAAGAAACAGCTTAGAGGAGGGATGATACATTAACCACATGGCTGGAAGAGGAGGTGTGAAGACTTGATGGGAAACACAGCACTAACTGTAGGGGATTGGGACGAGGAGAAGGTAAAGTACAGTGAAACAGCAAGAAAAAGTGAGGGGACTGGGAGCATCGCAGCCCAGCGTGCGGGAGATTAGTGGGAAAGGCCCCATGGAGGGCAGCGAGGCCAGGGCTTGGCACTCAGCGGTGCCCAGCCGAGGGGACTCCGGGCACGGGAATCGCCGCAGCGTTCCCAGCACCCGCGGGGCCGGCGCTAACGGGAGCCGGCGCTCCGGCAGGGCACCCCAGCGCTCCGGCGGGGCTAAAGGGCGCTGCCCACCGCCGAGGCAGCGGGGAAGGCGGGGGCTGCGGGGGCCGCGGGCGGGCCGGTGGCTTCCGCCCGGCGCGGCGCATTCCTACCCCGTGAGTCAGGGCGGCGCGGCGGGATGCGGCGTCCCGCGGCCCCGGGCGCTGGCAGCTCCCCGCCGGGACTCTCAGCGCCGAGCGCCGCTCGGCTCCCGGCTGCTATTTGCATGCCGAGGCTGTGAATGGCGTGCCCGCCCGGCCGGCCCCTGGCACGGGGGAGGAGTCTCCGCGCCCTCCGCGGGCCGAGCTCGGCGGCGCCGGTCCCTTAAGCCGCACTGGGGGGCGGCTCGACCCGAGCGGCCGCTGCGCTTCGCCCGCCGGCTCGGTGAGTGCGGGGCCGGGGGGACGAGGGGGGGCTGGCCGGGAGGGGCGTCCCGCATCCCGTATCCCGGCAGGGCCGTTCCTGCCCCGCCGCGGTACCGGCACCGCGCCGCTCCGCCGGGCAGGGAGCGGCCCTCGGCGGCCCCCGGGCTGCGAGCGCCGCCGGAGGCAGGTGCCGCCCCCGACCCCCAGTTTGGATGTTGGGAGCTTGGCGATCTCCGTGCTTTCGGCTGTAGGTGGAGGTGCGCGTTCGCGGCTTGTTTCAGCTGATCCGAGTCCGCCCCATCTCCACGCTGTCCCACCCGTCCCTCCCCTGATGCTGGCACCCGGGCTTTGGCAGCGACTTTGGGAGATGATCTAGTGGAACCTATATGCCTTTTTACACGTGAACGTTAGTTTTCCTGCCGGATCGAATCTCTGAAGTGAGTTCTCACACTGCGCACTGCTGGCACGAAGCGAGGGGATCACGGCAGCCTGACGCGAACAAGACCAAAGCTTTTGCACGATTGCCCCCTGAGTGCCAAGTCCTTTTGGGCTCCCCGGCGAGCAAGCCCATTCTGCCACACATATCCCTGCAGTGCCAAAGTGTCCCATGTGTATATTTTGCCCTGTGTTTTTATGCAGTGTAACTCAGGAGAGATGAGTGGCAGCAGAGATGAGTTTTGTCTGGTGCTCGTCCTACTGCAAGTCCGTTCTGTGGCTGCTGCTTCTCTTGCAGGTTGGCTTCGTGGCAGGGAGCACGGTGCTGGTCAGGGATGTCTCCAAGCCGGGTCTTGGAGCAAGCAGGAAGTTGTTTCCTTTCTTCCTGTTTTTGTCCCCATGCCTGGTAATTTCCTCTGGGAAGAAAAGTGCATTCTGCAGTAAAGGGAAAAAATAGTCACACGTAACGGGAAGGGCAGCAAAGCTTCTGAATGAAGCATGGGACAAGGAAGGAGCGCAGGGTGTTAACTGCAGTAACGCTGATAGGACAGCAAGGACAAATAGCTGCCTGTGGGCTGCGACCACGAGGATGGAAACAGCCCACTAGGGACAAGCTGGGGAGCAGACCTTTGGAAGAATTGCATTTCCACTCCCGTGTATGGAAGGAGGTTGCTCTCCGCTGTTCCATCTCAGTGGTGCAGGTTTGCAGGAGGAGGTGATGACTCGGTTAGGTTGGTTGATATAGTTGAAGAAAGAGGTGAACTTTAGATACTTCCTTTAAGCTCTGATTGTTAAATGGACTTTATGAAAGTGTTTGTCCTTTTTTTTTTTTTAACTCTCAGTTGCTCTAATAACAGCTATCATCCCTCCTCCCTGCTGCATCCCTCATGTCCTTGAATCCTCATGGCTGCCGCTGCTCAGCCCAGGTCTCCCTGTCTGTGTGCAGGTCGGGGAGCCTGTGCCATTTCTGAGCTGGGATACTGCCAGCCTTCCAGGAGGTGCTGTGCATTTGGAACAGGTCCCCAGCTTTGTCCTGGGCTCTGTGCTCATTGGTCCTGAGCCCCCAGGAAGACTCTGGCATGTGGATGTGTGTCTGTGCTTTTCCTGCTTCTGTGCATTCCCATGAAAGGAGGGTGATGCTGTGCAGCGTAAAAGCAAGTCCCACAAAACTAGTTCTGCTCTGGGACTTCCCATGACAGGCGTTTTTTTTTTGTTTTTTTTTTTTTTTTTTTTTTTTTTTTTTTTTTTTTTAAGCAATCCACTTGCAAGAGATCTGCCTACAAACTGGCTTTTCAGGTTCTGGGGAAAGCCATGGGCTGGCCCTGGTCTCGGGAATGTCTTGCTCTGTGCTGGGTAGGGATGAGCTTTGAATATGGAGAGTGCTGCTGGCCTGCAGAGCACAGATACCTCTTCTCCACAAGCTTGTCCTCTCAGTGTCTTGGTACTGAGACCGTGTGGCCCTGATGTGTCACCTCAGGGAGGAATTACGGCCCTCAGAGAGGGCCAGCACCTCGTCACTGGACTTGGCAGACAGCTCGTTTCACTTTCGTGGCAGGGACTGCAACGAAGTTGCAGCTGCGTGAGGTCGCCAGGCAGGAATAGGAATTCCTTTTGGGGTCATCAGTCCTGTTCCTCTGGAACCCAGCCCCGGAAAGTAGCCAGCAAGTCCCAACATGTTCCCTTGAAAGAGGCAGGGTCTGCTGAGTGTGGCATGATAGGACAGTTTATTCTGGGCACAGAGCCCTCATGCTCAGATATAATTAGTAAAGGTTTGATTCTCTTCAGTGTGTTGGATCTCTCTGCAGTGCAAACACAGCCTGGTTAGTGCTGAAGGCCTGAGATGGGCAACATGATGAGGATTACCAGCTTGTTTTCATTTTCCATTCAGTGTATCCATCAAAAAGTTGAGCAGAGCGTGTGTTGTGTGAACCCCATGTTGCTGGGGATGTGCCTGCCAAGCAGGACTCAGGACTGCCTGTGAGCTGAAGATCCTGGCATTTCTTTATCTGTCACTCTACAGCTTTTATTCAGCATACCAATCTTTTGATAAGATTCTTCCATTTGGTTGCTGCCTTTCTTCCATAACTATCTCTGGAGGCTTTGGCACCCCGTGGAGACCATGTGCCTTTCTCAGAGGTTCCAGCATTAATTGTGACCTGACATGACACTTCTGTTAATTGCTGTTCCTGCAGCCACCAGCCTGTCGCCTGAACATGACCCATTTCAGTAGAAGTACTTAAAACTCAAGGATGGATTCCTTCCTTTTCCCTGAGCTCAGATGTGGATTAGTTTACTTTCTTTTCAGCTGAAGAGGTGCTGGACTCCAAGTTTAACATTTATCATCATCTAGTTGGAAGGAAAGGGACATGAACTGTGCAGATCTCACGCTGTTGCTGTGAGGTTGCCTCCCAGCTCCTGGATATGTACATGTTTGAGTTTTAAGGAACCCACAGAGTGTATGTGTTGCCTGCCTGCTCAGGGAGCTGTGTTGCATCCTCTCTGCTGTATGACAATATCTCAGTGTGTGCTGTGGGTGCTGCAGCCTGAATTTCACAGGATTTGTGTCTGGGTCGCAGGTAAAACATCCCAGTGCTGCTGGAAGGTAGGATGAAGATGGTTTCTTTCTTCAGAGCAGGGGAAGCCCTGGTGTCCAGGTAAAGGTAGTTCTCTCCCTGGTAGTAGACTTTTATTTTAGCCCTGTGTTGGTTGTTTTGTTTTGTTTTCTTTTTGTTTGTTTATTTTTTGCCTTGTTCAGCACTAGTAGACCTGAATGGGCATCATGTTCCTTTCTCTACTAGTGCTCAGTAACTCCCCTTTGAGAGAATTGCATGTAAAAGGGACAGTCTTAGCCCTGCAGCTCTTAGTCCCAAGAGATTAGGACAGGCAAGATTTAACCTTGGAAGGAAATGGATCTGTTTGGCAGCATTTCCCATGGTCATGCTGGCAGCTCTGTTTCCATGTCCTCGAAGAACCCCCAGCTAATTTGGTGTGTGATGTGTGCTCAGGCCATCCAGGCCTGCTTGCACAGAGTCCTGGAGACCCTCCCTGCAGTGCACCCTGAGGTGGGCAGGGCTTGCCTGCCAGCCTCTCTGTTTTCACAGGCAGAATGCCTGTGCCACTGGGAAGTGAGGTTTCCACATGGAGAAGTGGAAATTGCGTCTGTGCTGAGATTGCCTATTGTCATGTCCTTGTTAGTTAAGCTTCAGGGATTTCCGATTGTTTGCTCCTTTTTTTGGTCTTACTCATCTTGCTGCTGTTCAGGGCTGGTTGAAGCTTCAGATCACACCTCTCATCCTTGTTTCAGCCCATGCTGCTGTAGGAATGAGGAGGTGGTTTGTTTTTTTTAATGTGTGTTGGGATGATGCAACAAAGAGCAAATTAGCAGCTGAGTTTTTAACCAAATCATCCAAACTATGGTCAAATCCTTTTGAGTAACAGTGTCTGTTTCCCACTGGGTGAAGACAGAGAGCTTATTCTTCACATTGATCTTAGCTGTCAAATCTCCTAAAGCTCTAAGAGCGCACGTTTCATTGCCTGTGTGCTCTGCTTGCTGCACAGACAGCAAATGTCAGATTGACATAGGGCTTGTTTTTGCTGTAATTTCCTTTGGATGCACTCTTCAACTATCTGGGTAAACAATTTATTTCAAATATAATTACAGTTTCTTTTTGCCTACTAAAGAAATGTTGAAATTGTGGTGATACAGACCTGAGCAGCGGATATGTTCTTAAATTCTGGGGCCTTCAGCAACAAACAGACCTTGCCTTAGTAATCAGAGCATCTCTAAAGCACAGTGTTTATTAAAGGAAATGTAATTTTTTTCTCAGAGAAGTCTGAAGTATCATTGCACAATACTTCCCTGGCATGGCAGAGCCTTCCCAAGGGGAGAAGAGATAGCAAGCCATGCCTGATCTTGCCTTTTCTGGAAAGCTTACCTTTGCCGCCTCCTCCCCTTCCTGTTTCCACTCTGCTCAGAGCCAGCCCCTTGCTCTGCTGGTCAGCAGCAATCCCTGCTTTGAAGGTTTTCTTTCCTTTAAAAAGGAACAATCCCTATGAGGTCATCCTGAAACTGCACAGGATGCTGCATTTACAGTCCTGTGGGTCTGGCATTTACTTGGCTTTGGCTCAGTGAAAGAACTGCTTGGATTTTAAAATTTGGAGGGCTCAGATGGCTGGGTTGACAAATGCAGCTTCTGCATTTTGGGAGTTACTGCCCTGTAACAATCAGAACACAGGAGGTTGGTTACTCTGTTGCTTAAATTCAAAACCTTAAAGTGAGCTGTAGAATACTCTTGAGTTCTGCCAAAAAGTGTGAATTTACCTTCCTTTTCCCTGGCTCTTCTGGGACTGTTATTTCAGGGAGAACAGTGAGCAAGAATATGCCATTCACTCAGACTGAAGAAGTGTGGTTCACTTAGAATTTTAATATTTTTTTGCTAAGCCAAGCTAGAATTATGGTTGCTTCTATTTGCATTACAAGTGAGCTGTGGCACTGGGCACACAGTGAATGTGCAGAGGTGTGCACACACCTGCAGAGCAAGACAAGCTCTTCCTGCAGCTGTTTCCAGTTGGACACAGCAGGAGATTGTGTGTGCCTGGCTATCAAGGACGAACCAGGAGAGAAATCAGAGCACCAGAGTGGCTCTCCTGTGTCCTTGGCTGCATCAGCTAATGGTGAGGAACAGCAGCTCCAGTCAAACCAGCTCTGCTCTGAATTTTTGGCTGTTTAATTGGTTCTTTGAAGGATCTCCCCTGGGCCTTGGCTGCTGTGGGCATCTTTTATTCTCTCACTTTTAGCCAAGTGAGCAGAACTGTGGTGGTGCTGGAGAAAGCAGGTGTGTGATGGGGAGTGAGGATGCTCTGAGTTTCAAAGGAATACACCAAGAAAGCCTTTCTGAATGGCTCTGTGGCTTCCATCCTTCCTGAATATAAAGGCTGTCTTCTGGTGGCTCCAGTGTTTGTTATTGTTATTTCCTCTAAGATTTTTTTAGGTTGCTATTCAGTGTGGTTTTATGTAACTTTCCATAGGAAATGTTGTCATTTGTGGCAGTTTTGATCTCTTTTGCCATTGAAACGTTTTTATTTAGCACAACAAACAGTGATTCTTAGCTACTTTTAGTACTCAGAGTCTTTGCTGTAGAGGATGAGTAACTTTTGGTCTAACATAACTTTTGCTTTGGCCTATTGTGATCTTTTTAGGGGAGGTTGCTTTTCCATCAATTGTTTATTGATATTGTATTTTCTAAATGAACAATGTTGTAATCACTAAGACATTACCAAGAAAATTGCTCTTGAGCTGGGTGCACAGGCAGCAGCTGTTCCAAAATCAACCAGAGCCAGTGTTTACTTCTGTCCTGAGTGTCATCCCAGTGCTGTGTTCCCAGTTTTCCTTGTGTCCTGAACCCTTACAGTACTTGTGATGACTATGAGAGCTGGTAGAAAAATCTTCAAAATGTGAAATTTCAATGAAAATAATACCTTCGTTGACTTTGTTTTTTGTTTTCTAATGTGGGGTCCTGACTGTACTGACAAAAGCCTTTTTGTGACTCTTACCTTGCTATATAATTGAGGCAGTGACTGTGCCCATGGTACTTGTGGGTCAGACAGAACTTAACTGGGAATCTGTTTCACTACTAATGGGAATAAATCTGGAACGGGGTCCTCTGGAGTCCCATTGAATCATTTAAATGTGATAAATGTGCACTGAAATAGTGTCTGTGATCACTGTTTCCTGAAGAAGGTGCAGACCCTGCAGAGCACTGAGACAACTGTGCTTTGAGGCTGCTGAGGACCCAAAGGCACCACTGAGCCTTCAGGCAGGGTGCAGGAGCCAGGCTTGCATAGATGATCCTTCCTCTGGTACCTGGTAATGGATCTCTGGGTGGAAGCAGCTCTTTGGAGGACCAGGTGCTCTGCTGGCTTCCCTAGGGAATGGGAATGCTTCTCAGGGCTTGGTGTGCCATCACTGGAGCTGCTGGCAGGTATCTCATCATGCTGTGCCCCGATGGAGCCCATAAGGGACAGGCTGTGTCCAGGCTTTGAGGATGGGCTGCTGGAAATGTGGTTGTTGGATGTGGTGGCAAAGCTGCAAGGTGTGATCATGGAGAAACATAAACAGGTGAAGAGGCCAAAGTGCTCCAGGAGGGTTTCCATTGCTCCCGCCTCGTTGCTGGTTGGTTTGTGTGCAGGCTGTTGCCCTTGCTGGTATCTCAGTAGGTTGTAGCTGGCTGTGGGCTGAGTTTGCTCTGGAAGATGGAGGTGGAGATGAGCCCTGGGTGTGCTTGGCTGGTGCTGCACATCTGCCTCTCATCTGGGCCACATGTGCTGAGGAGATGGAAAAAGCCCCTCTGCCCAGGCTGCTCTGCCTGGCTCCCTTCCACATCCTTCCTTGTGGGTGCTCCAGGCCCTGGGTGAGCAGGGGAAGCTCTTCCCTTGGGAGCCCCTCTGTGGAGGCTGCCCCAGAGTGAGGCTTGGCTGTCAGCTCTGGAGAAATGGTTTGGATGTTTTCCCATCTAATGACCCCACCAAAAAATTCACTCTGCCTCTACAACAGTAGTGTTTTATTCCTATTGCACTCAACACCTGCACTGAGGGTGCTTCTCAGAAGATTATTTAGGGATGCTGAACCCACCACCTCCCTGGGATAATTATTGGCTTCCCACAGTGCTACAAATCTGAGTTTTTGGCCATGTTTTCAACAATCACTTCAAACTAAACTGCCTTGAGAAGCTGTCCAGCCATCTGGCTTCAGCTGCTCTGTTTGTTCCTGCTTCTTCCCCTTTCCTTCTGCTGGCACAAGTGTTTGTGGAGCCATGTGGGAAGGAGCTGGGGATGGGACGAGCCATTTTCTCTGCTGAGCTCATGTGGGTCAGTTCCAGTGTGGATCACCCAACAGCTGTGGGGATGCTGGTGCCAGCAGGAGGAGGAGGGCAGCACACAGGGCTGGGTCACTGCTTCTTCTGTTGGCTTGCATCTCTTTCAAGTGTCTGAGACATTTTTTAGCTTGAATTTTGAGCATTGGTTTCTGAGTTCTTGTGACTGTTTTGCTCTTTTGTCTGCTGCAACAAAAGGACTTTGAAGATCAGCCTGTTGCTTGTGTGTGTTTGCATGTTGCATTTGGGGGTCGTCTTTTAACCTGTATTTGAAGGAGTTCATCTACAGATCTGGGGACCAAAAGAAATCAGAAGAGGTTTTTGAGTTTCCTGTTTTTTCTCTCTTCTGTATGAGGGCACCACACCTTCAGGTCCCAGGTAAAACTCCTTTGAAAACTTTTAATGCTCCTGTTCAAATAGGAACTCATTTTTGTTTGATTTCCCTCATGACCTTCGTGTTTTTCTGAAAATCAAGAAAATAATTTGCTCAAGGGGATATCAGGTCTCCTTTCTTGATTTTGGGATTGGCTCACGTACATTCAGACTTCACTGGTGGAAGTTTTCATTACCTGTACTTAAAACCTTCTGAGTCTGTGTGCAGCTGAGCCTTTTCCAAGTTCAGTGGGTCTTAGCTGAGCCTTTGCACTCCTGCTGTGCCTCTCTGAATACCATCCATCTACAAGGCTTTGCATTAAATACCAACCCTTCTGTCTAGGAGTCTGCCTGGCCTCTTCCAAACCAGGCAGTTTTGGCTGGTATTTCTCAGCTAGCTCAATTAAGTGGCTCATGGTGGGATCCCCATGGATGGAGTAGGACACTGTCACACAGGCAGGGGACAACAGCTCGGGCCTGTATTTGATGTCTCACCTGAGCTGCCATCATGCTGAGCCATCACTGAATGGCTGGTCCTACCCTTCCTCTCTGGGTTGCACAGGGCTTATCTGAAATTGTCTGAGCCTCTTCAGGATGCCAGATCAACAGGAAATAATTTACTAGGGTTAGTTTGTGCTGGTGAAACACCTTGTAGTGGCTCAGTGGAGTAAGGCAAGCCTGCTCCCAGGGCAGCAGCTGCTGGCAGATGGGTTTGCTTGTGAGCAGAAGCCAGAGCCCTGAGGAAGCAGCATGAGCCTCCAACAGTCAGGCAGAGCTTGTGCATGGCAGAGAGCAGCGAGAGGGGCAGTGGGGTGTGTGTGGGAATGGCAGTGCTGCCAGCTCCCTGCAGGGCAGGGCTCAAAGGGCAGTGTGTCTGCACAGCTCTCTGCCAGCCTTGTGCTCAGAGCTGCTTGGGCTGCTCACACCCCACTTCTGCTGTGGCAGCCTGCAGCTCTGCAAAGCCTTCCAGCATTTCCCAGCTCAGCAGCCAGCCTTGGGAAAGAGGGCCCTGGGCAGTGCTGATGGCCTTGTTTCATTTCTCAGGGTGGGCAGTGGTGGTGGGCTCAGCCAAAGCTTGGGTGTTGCTGTGCCCTTAGCAGCTTTCCCTGAGAGTGCAGGGCCACAGGGCTGTCCCTCCTTCCCCATCCCTGCCTGCCCTCAGCCCTCCATCTGGCCTGTTTCAGAGGGCTGGCTCATGCCTGGTGTTTGGGATATTGTTTGTAACTCCTTGGGTCTGATCCATGCTAGATGGTTTTACTGGCAGCCACGAGGCTGAAACCCCACTGCTCCTCTTCTCCTTGGACTTCCTGCCTTTTCCCTGCTGTGCCAGCAGCAATCCTCCTGGAGAGAGAGGCACAGCCAGGAGCTGTCTCCTCTGGCTCCTCTGGCTCATCCTGTCTGGAGAGCACATTGAGGATCCCAGTTTCTGTGCTGTGTCCACCTGGATTCCTGTGCCTCAGCCAGAACAGCTGCAGGCACAGACCCCTTCAGGTACATGGGGCTTGCCTAGGACTTTGTAAATACAATTGTTGCAGTGATGGTGTTTGAAAAATGGAGGAAAACAGCCGGGGTCTGACCATGGAACGTGGTGATCGGGTTGCACGGAATAACCCCGGTGTCTGTTACCTCCTGGGGGTGTCTGTAGGAACATGCACACACCATGCTGGACAGGAGCAGTGCTGGTGGGAAAAGCAGATGCTATTTGTTTGTGTGGTAGTGTTGAATTAAGTTGGGGTTTTGTTTTGTTTTGGTTTTTGTTTGGAATGTTTCTTGGAGGAAAAAAGCCAGCTTTATTTTAAATGGGAATGCTGGTAAAATGGAGATTTTGAAAGAAAAGAAATCAACATGGGAAAAGCTTCAGTCGTCTGTTTAAATGGAAGGATGCTCTTTCTTTGAAATGACTGTGCAAGCTTCTAAATGTATTTAGAATGCCTGTCAGTTTTAGGAACATGCTCTGGACAAAGTTTTTCCTTCACTCTTTGGGTCAGTAGATTTCACTAAGCAGCTTTTCTTGATCATGTGCCAATATTGTGCCTCCCTTTCTTAGCCTGACCCATAGCACAGTGGATTTGCCTTTCATTCTGATTCTGTGACCTTGCTTTGGCACAGACCTTTTGAAAATGACTTCCCAGGCTATCTACTATTGATATGTTCTTTCTTTTGTTTATTTTAATTGAATGGATATTATTAATAATTTTTATGCTGCTAACAGCTGATCAGTTAGAAGAAGCTGGATTTGCAAATACGTCTCTTTCAGCCTTGTATTTGCATATTCCTGAGTTTTGTGATGCTGGTGGAACAGAGTCCAAACTAAGCAAGCACAGGCAAGAGGTCTGAAACAGCCCATGTATGAGAACTGAGCTTCTGGATGTGGGTGTGGGAAAAGGGGATGGTAGGAACAGTGTGGAAGAGATCTGTAGAGTCAGGACTTGCATGGAGAAAGAGGATGGGGAAAAGCTGATCACTGTTCTAGTCCAAGAACTACAGAGCAACAAATGACCCAGGAAATAGCCGGTTTGCAGATGAGCTGCAGCAGACTTGTCACACAGCACGTGTTTCAGCTCTGGAGCTTTGTCATGTGCTGTAATGAATACTAGAAGTTTGCTTGGATTAAAAAATAATCTGGATAAATTTAGAATAATAACCATTGGATGGATATAGAGATGGATACAGAGCTGCTACATGCAAAAACATTTGTGGCACAAGGAGCCTGTGAGTTATTCAAAGGAAGTGCCATGGCTCTGTCCTGGGAGATAGGACTGTCTAGTGATCCTGAACTGATGCCAGGCATCCTCAGTTGGAAATGAGATCCTGGATTCAGAGGGACACTGAGCCTGACCCTGCATGGCTGTGCTGTGGGTGTTCCCATCCTGCTGCTGTTGGTGGCCTCTTGACAGTACTGAGAAATTGGGATTGATGGTATGGGACCATTCAAACAAAATATGTATCAATGCAGTCAGCTTTGAAACAAAGCCCACTGGCCTGATGAAATACATGGACACTGGACCCTGAAACATTGACCCCTAAAAGTAACCAAGGGGTCAGTGTGAAGTGCTTTCACTGCAGTGCTGAGAGAGAAATTAGCAGCACTTGGAGTGAGGGCCAGGTGTAATAAGGAGTGTTACCTGCTGTGCAAAGGATACTGGACCATGTTGCTGTACATCAGTGCACACAGCTATGCACTGATGCTCTGTATATCTGTATATATACACAAACAGTCTATATATCTGTATATTCAGCTGCATCCACATTCAGGTTCCCCGTTAGCCCCCTGCAGACCTGTCTCTCATGACCGTTCCCCAAGCCTTTTTATGCCTGGGGCAGAGGCTGTTGTCCGACCTGTGCTGTGGCTGATTATTCATACAGCATTCACAGTGCTTGCCCTGGCAGGGCCTGAACCAGTCCTAGCTGTTTGTAAGGTTTATTTTTGGCCACTCCAAATGCACAGAGGGAGTTGGGAATGCTGAACAGCTCTGCCTTCACTGCACTTTTACTGCGAAGTGAACCTGTTAGTGAGTAAAGAAGGTTGGTAGAGGGATTTGCTCCTATGTACTCTGTTTGCAGCCATCCTGGAAACTCTCCTGGGGTTTAAATACTGAATGCATTTAGACAGTAATTATATATGCATTTTTATGCTTTGCTACTTGAAGAACTCTTTAACTGCTGAAGCGGGGACAAGGCAGATCCATTGCTCTGTCAGAATTTGAATTCCTTCTTGCAATCTTCACCTTGCCTAAAGTACAAAGTTTAGTCAAGTTTGGGGTAATTGTGAGGCCACAGGCTTGACCCCTATGTGTGCATGCCCTGCCCTCTTTGGCAGGTGTGTACATCCTGGACATCCCATGTTATAGTCTGCAAGGGTGGCAAGGAAGCCAGTGAAGACACGTGGCCATCACTGTCTGTGGTCTGTGGCAATTTAGGAGGGGAAACTCAAAACAGATTTAATCGGAAGTCTTTCACAGGGTTTCACCTTATTGCAGCAACTTTCGGGCAATGCAGGCGTGATTCATCCTCTGCCTTCCTGGCTTGGCCTCACTGATTGATAAAGCTGCAAATGCTGCATGCTTGTATTCTTTACACCCAGAGCTCCTGCTCACAAAGGCAGCTCTGTAGGTAGACAGGAAGGATGTTGAGTGATCTTGGCTCAGTGGTGAGATGCTGGAAAAGGCAGAGTTGCTACTTCAGAGGCTCTGAATTTGCCCTTGAAGGCACAGGAAGGGGGCTCTTGAGTTGTGTGAAATAGATTGTGTTTGGTTGTGCCAGAGTGATGGCTCTGTCTCTCTTGGCTGGTCTCTGATTAGGGCACCTTGAGGAGATGTTATGTTTGTGATCCTCAGGGGTAAATGCTGAAGCTCTTTGCTGGAGTATTTCAGGTATGAGAAATCTGCTTTGATTTCTGACCTCACCATGAAGACAAATTTGCAAGACCTTTCAGTAAATTGTGTCTCATAGCAGATTTACTCATACCAAGAACAGGCAGGAGTTCCCCTAATATTCTCACTGTTCTTCTTTTGTAGGAAGTTAGAACAGTTGTGTTTAGCCACCCCTGCAGCTCCGCGGGGAGAGAAGGAAGGATTTGTGTCCCTCTCATGCACAGCACTGCATCTGTGCAACAGGACTGTGGTGCATGTATGAAGGGCATGTCTGTACAGGCTAGGTCATGAATTCCCAGACTTTTGGGGGCCTGTGGTATTTGCTGAAACCCAACCTTCATCCACCTACAGCCGAGTCCTCCCTTTCTGTCGTTCCGGCTCAGCTGAGCACAGCGCTCCTGGCAGCCGGCCCAGCTCGCGCGACTGAACCAGCAGCTGGTCTTCAGCTCCTTTTAGATGAGATTCTCTCCTAACCCACTCCAGATCATCCCCCACTCCCTGTTTCTGACCTATTTCCCCCCACCTGCCCCCCTGCCTTGTGTCCTTTGCAGTGCTGTGTGCAGTTCCCTTTGCAGAGCAGCTGCATGGAGCTGTGGGAATCCGGTGGAAATGCCCTGCGAGGCAGTGCACGTTTCAGAGAAGCAGTGCCTAATTTAGCTTGGGAGGTACCCGTGCAGGTTGACTGGCTCAGCCACTGCAAGGCTGGGATAATTCAAGCAGCTCAGGGCCTTGTTTTGTTGCATGCCAAATGTCTCTGAGGGTGGAGATCCCTCTGCCTCTGGTCCTGGCCTAGGACTTGGCCTCTCTCATGGAAGAATCCTGACATGTTAAACTCACTCTGCATTTAAAATAAATGGGCTGTGTTAACACTGTAAGAGCACTAAGTTTTAATTCCAACAGAGTTTTTCTCTTACTCCCTGTGAAAGCATGTGTGCCTGCTGATTTAACTGGTTGCTTATTCCATCTGTCCACTGTGGTGAAGAGGCTGGGGCACTTGATTATTTTTGTCCCCTATGGTTAAGGGCAATAGGCCAGGCTAGGGCCATGCAAGGAGAGAGCTGGAAGGGAATGGAATCTGTTGTCCCATTCAGCACACATGCTTCCCACTGTTGTGTGTGTGATAGAAGAGGAAGAAATACAAACTTGTAGTATAATTTAGGTTGGAAAGTACCTTTGGAGGTATCTGAGCTGATCTGCCTCCAGTGAAATCTGTTTTCTGAATTGTTTCTTTGAGTGTGCACAGTAAAGTGGGTCCTCTGCCTGCCTGAAAGACTCCTGTGGTCCCAAACAGGAGGGCAAAAACTGCAGCAGAGTGGGCAAGATAACAGTGAGTCACTCTGCTCACTGCAGCATTTTGATTACGCAGTGGTTTTTATTTAAATACCATATCATTATTATTTATGTATGAAAACCACTCTTAGTTCAGTATTAGTGCCAGTTCCCTAATGTTCATGCTATACTGGTATTGCTCTGTGCACTGTGTTGTGTTTCTAGAAAATCACTGCATTTAAAAGAGATTAGAAACAGCGATGAGAAATGGCCACTTGTTAATTGCTAAGTGATAGGTGGGTTGGAAAGTGTGGTGGGCAAAAAAAAGGGTGGCTGTGTTTTAGAGGGAGCTAGTTTTAGATGGAGGTCAGTGGCTTTTGATACTGCAGTTACTTAGCTGGTTGGTCTGGATCCAGATCTCATTAAGATTTAATTCATGGCTTGTTCTTAAGGAATCTGGATCTCACAGTAGTCTCAGCAAAAATCTTAATGGGAGGCAACTCAAACTTGTGACTGCAGTGTCTGTATCTGGCTCGAGGTTGTGTGTCCTCTGAGTGTCAGGTGCTGGGTGAGCAGTATGGGCACAAGCTGTGACCCCTGAGTCCTCCTGAGGCACTTTAGGAATTCGTCCCCCGTGGGGCTTGGGGCCCATCAGTCACAGCTGGGAGGAGAAGTCTCTGCTCACCCTGGCAGCATGGGCTGGGAGGGATGAGCCAGGTTCCCTCCTGACTCCGGTGTCTCCCCTCTCTCAGGCCTGAGGACAAGCGTGGGACGATGTCGGAGGCGCGACACGACAGCACCAGCAGTTTGCAGCGCAAGAAGCCGCCATGGTTGAAACTGGACATCCCGGTGCCCGTGCCCCTGCCCGTGCCAGAAGAGCCTCTCCAGCCTGTGCAGGTACAGGGGCTGGGGAGGAGGGAGGGTCTGTGGAGCTGGGGAGGGATGTGCTGGGAGCATCCCTGTGCCTGGGGTCCCCATCAGTCCAGGCTGAGAGAAAGGCAGCGTGTGATGGCAGGTCACGAGGCCACATAAGAAGGGGCAGAGCCTTTGAGTAAATTTATGAGCAGTAATTAACTCCCTTGAAGGGGATGTGGGAGGGATGAGGGTGGGTGGCTGATGTGCTCACATCAGTGGATGTGACTGTTTGGATGTGGGCATTGTGAAAAGTGTCTTGGCTGAGATATGAGAGTGAGGTATTCAAACAAGCATTTCTTAAGGGGACTGGAGGACTGAAGGTCTCCCAGACAAGCATAAAGGCCTGGAAGTGCTGGAACTTCTGAAATGAGCAGAGTATGAATCTGACTTATGAATAGCCAAGATAATGACAGACTTTCATCAGTAACAGCAAAGAATAGTTACTGGCAACACAAAGCTGTTAGCAGCATGAGAACATTAAGAGGACCATGTGGGATGAGAAATACATAACATTGAGGAGTGCTGAAGCAGAGATGAGGTGATAGGTTAATAGGAGCTGTGCAAGCCTGAGAGTAAAACACCCTTATTTGTACTGGCAAAAGGAAGAATATCAGGAATACCTGTTTCAAGGTTTTAAAAACTGCTGTAGGGGTGAGACCTGGGTATGAATGCTGGCTGCTTGTGTGGCCTTGTGCAGGAGCAGAGACTTTGTGCATCGAAGGCAGAGCCAGAGGGTTCTTGCTGCCCAGCTCTATGGGTGTGTACAGGGCCTGGGTTCAGTCACTTACGTGAAAAAAAGTTTAGTCATTAGAGAAAGGGAAGGTTATACACTTTCCCTGAAGGGAGCTGAGGACAAGTTTGTCTTAAGAGGGAACTTTTATTGCATTTGGAACAGCAAAAACTGTCCTCTTCAGCATTCTGTGATCCAGGGACTCAAATGCACTTCACTTGTGTGACAGCTCCTGGCAGATAAATCTTGGTTCTGGTCTTCCCTTGGAATGAAAGAGTTTGGGGGCCAGCCTGTAGGGATTAGAAGTAGAATTCAGGGTTTTACTAGTGCAAGTTGAAACCTTCTAAATTAGTTAAGGTTTTGATGGATCCTCCCTTATCTGAAATTTCTAAATCCAGCTGGGCACCTGGATAGACACTGTGCTTATGATGGAAGCTGGTGGAGGTGATGTTCTCTGGGTCCTCATGTGCACAGCCCAGGCTATCAGGATAAGAGTGCATTGTGTGCTCCTCTTACTGTTTTTACATAAAAGATATCAAAACTGTTACCATAAGTGGAAATTATTAGCTTTCTGGGCTAGAGAGGCTGAAGTAGTCTTGAGGCAGAGACAATGTCTGACCAGTGGATCGATCAGAGCTTCACTCTTGCCAGAGGGGCAGTCTGCTCAGCCTGCCCTGTACAAATGGGAGATGGTGCCTGCTGAGCTGATAGAAATGTAATCCTGAGCAGCCTGGGGGAGGCAGTTGTATGAGCTGAGAGCAACCTGGTGACTTGTGTCACTTTTGGTAGGTGACATTTAGTCAAGACATGTGAGTGTGCCCAGGCAATTAGGCTGTGAACAAAGCCTTTCCCAGTTGCTTGCTCACACAGGCTTTTAGTGCAGATTCAGTGCCACTTAAGAAGCAAATCCCACTGACCTTGTGGAGTGGTCTGGGAGGGTGATGTGGGTAGACAGCAGGCAGGAGGATGTGTGGCAGGAGCTGCTGTTGAGTTGCTGCCATGCCCAGTCCCAGCCCTGACTCTGGTGTTCCCTCGCAGCCGACGCGGCGCCAGGCGTTCCTGCGCAGCGTGAGCATGCCGGCCGACAACAGCCGCGTGCCGTCCCTGCCCCACGACCCCGCCAGGAGAGCCGGCCTGCAGAGACAGACCTCCATCACCCAGACCATCAGGAGGTGAGCACGGAGCTCCTGGAGCCTGCACTGCCATCCTGGGGCTGTGCATTCCTCATTCTCTGCCCATCCCGTCGCCTGTCACAGCAGCGTTGGGTTGACTCCCTCATTACCTCTGTTCTGGAAGGGTGGGTGCAGGTTGGTCTGCAAGAGAGAAGCCCAGTGGTGCTGTATTGCCTGTCTGTAGTACATCAGGACACAAGTTCTGGGAGGAAGATGCTGGTGACCAGGACAATGAATGTTTGTCACCCACAGACAGATTTTGGGTGCCCCCATGCCCCGGGGGGGCTGTTTCTCAGTAACAGGGTGTGTCAGGCCCTGGTGTTTAGCTGTGGCTGTAGATGGGGTGTGCTGAGAGTGCTTTGGTGCAGTATCTGAGAGCACATGGTTGCTGGGAGAGGCAGAAACCCACTGGAGCAGTGCAGGGCTCTCAGCAGCTTGGCTCCTGGCACTGGCTCATTGAGCTACTTCTGAGGGGTGCTGGAGAGTAGGGAGAGGGTTCTCTGGTTCTGTGTCCCACTCCTACAAAGGGTTGTCATTAGGAGTCTCTTGAGACATGGCCACACAGAGCTGGATGCCCTTTCCCTCACCATGGCAAAGGCTTATTGCAGTTTGCCCAGAGGGAGTGGCTCTCCCAGCTTCTGTCTCTGGCAGCATGTCAGGCCTGCCTGGATCCCTGGAGCATCCCTGGAGCTCCATGGGTCAGGGGTACTTTCAGCCAGCCAGGCTTCGCCCACTCATAAAGGAGCAGCTTTCCAGCTCTGGGATATCTCCCACACACTGTTTTCCTTTCCCTCAGATGTTCCCCAGCGGTGGTGACGCTCTCCTGTATCAGCCCACTCTGATCCTGCTTCTTGTGAGGTTGGGAGAGCTGAGCCCGTGAAGCAGCATCTGCTCAGCAGCCTCTGTGCCTGCTGAGGCTGGGCTTGCACACCTACACTGTCTCTCTTCCCTTGCCTCCCTGCTCTTGACGTGTTCCTTGCCAGGACAACTAGGCAAGAGCACATCAAGGATGAAAGGATATCCTGGGAGGGTGCTGTGGGGGCCCTGACAAGAAGCACTGGGTAGAAGGGCCAGAGTAACCTTCCCCTGAAGTCCTCAGAACATGCAGTTTGTATGTAGGGGAATGAGGAACTGTGAACTCTTTGGTGCTGGTGTGGCAAATTTACTTTGGGAAGAACTTTACAGGGAACAGAACTGTAGGAGATGTGCACGATACAACATTAGCAATAAAAGCATGAAATGAGTGGATCAGTAACAAGGCCAGGGAACTGGAAAGTACCAAGGTCTAGACCCCTGTTTTCCATTTAGCAGAGCTAGGGATGCAGTGGAGAATGCAGACCATACATCCCTAAATTGTGTCTTGGGATTTGTTTTGTGAGTTCAGGAAGGCTGACTGCCAAGTTTTCTGCTTAATACAGCCCTCAGAGTGCAGAATGGGAAACTGCAGCAGGACTCCGTACCATCTTCCCTGGAGCACACAGATCAAGTGTGAACATAAAGTCAAGCCTGTCTAGTCCAGAACAAGGCATGAGAGTGATTCATATGAAAGCATCTAACACCATTTCCAGTCTCCCAAGGTGTTTGAGATGCCCATGCAAAGCAGCAGATGTGGCACAGATAGACCTGTGCACTAGATCCTGTCAGGGCACCAGTCACCTGTCTGTAAGCAGATCATATCTCAGCCTGCTGACACCTCCATGGTTTCACACTGGTGTCCAAAGCCAGCTGTGGAATCAGTAGCTGAGTGTCTGGACTGGAGAAGGCAGGTCTTACAGGGAGAGCTGAGGGGGATGGCAGTTCTCCTGGTACCTTCAAGAGCAATGTGAGACATGTCACAGGTGCACCAAGAGGATTCAGCAGCCTCCTGGGTTCAAAGATGCTGCTGTGTGGCTTGAGCCTGGTTGTTTCTCTTAGGCCGTGCTCTCAGCTGGAGGCCACTGTCACAACTGCTGCCCATGGGGCTATGGAAGGAGATGCAGTGGCTGCTCCCCTCCACAGCCCTGGAGGTTCCTTGGCCTCAGCTCTGTTTTCTTTGCAGCAGACAGGTTCGGTTTCAGAGGAGTCAGACCCTGCCCGCTCGTGGGCACCGGGGGGGCAGGAGCTCCCTGAGAAAGCGGCAGTCCCTGCCCCGATCCTTCTTCAGGTACTGCTAGCACCGAGTGTGAAACCCACCCTGCATGTGTGTGCCAGGGCTGTTGTGAGCTGCACAGAGTCTGGCTGTTGCTGAGATCACATTGCCTTCCCAGGACTGTCCAAGAGGCCTACAGACAGGCAGAGTGAGAAAGTTCATGTGTGCCTCTAACAAAAAACAATTGTCACTCCTACTAAATATGTAGGCAGCTGTCAATAAGTAGCATGGACTAACAAGCTGTCCACCCGCCAGCCTCACTCCCTCCTACCTTTCCTAACAAGCCGTCAGCCTCCTGGTGTTCACCATAGCTGGAATATCTCCCCAGGGCAGCCTTAGCCCAGCTTGCCTTTGCTGGCAGCAGTGCAGCAAATGTTGGCCCCAAAACCTTCTTGGGGCAGGAGAGGATGGAGAGGAAGCAGCACCAAGCAGACACTGTCATGTTGGTCCAGAGGGGCTCAGAGCTGGTGAATGGAATACAACATTCACTCTTTCCCTGTTGACATCATGGCTTTTTCTAATGCAAGTGTGACTGTCTTCTTTTTGAGGTGGAGGTCTTTGTTTGCTTAGCACCAAGGAGATGAGCCACTCCAGGAGTCCAGGGCACAACGACCCATTGACCATCACCCCAAATGTGGAGCTCTGGAAACTTATAAATCAGATAGTGTGACTTTGTGCATGGCAGGGACTGGACCTAATGCCCTGTATTCCTGTCCTACCATCCTCACTGCTGCCCTTGGCCAGCTGCCACTCTGGCACTGTGACCACCTTTGGGGCTGCTTGTGTCTGGCCTTGGGCTTTCAGGGCTGCCTGGCTCATCGTGACAGAAGAGTGACAGCTGACTCTGATGTTGGTTATTACAGTGCCCTGGGGGCTGTGTAGGATGTGATGGAGTTCCCCAGCTGAAAAGAACGTTCAGCATCTTCCCAAGGTGCTCCAGATGCCCTAAACTCCTTAGTGGACTATTTTGGCTATGATCAGGGAATGGGACAGCTCTTCACCCTGACCCTGGCCCAGCAGTGGTCTCTGGCAGTTCTAGAGTGTTCCTTACAGTGTCAACAACTGGGGTGGTGATTGTCCTTCCAGACTGGTGGGAGCACAGTTTTGTAGAGCTCTGAGTCTGCTGGTGGTGCCATTCCTCAGCAGGCTCATGTGGGCCCAGGCTTGTCACCCAAGGTCACCTTGCAGTTACAGGAGTCTGAGGGGAGCCCTCTGAGTTGTCAGACTGTTCTGTGGTGTGTGTTGTGCCAGAGCAACAGGCAGCTTGACCTCTGTGCTGTGGGCTTGGTGAGTCTGTCAGGGCAGGGGCTGGCCCTGGGCTTTTGCTCTGAGTGGAGAGGAAGATTGCTTGAAGGAGATGTGGGTCTGTGGGAGCAGAGAGGTGCCCCAGGATTTTCACATTGTCCCATCTCCAAGGGCTGGCACGTTGGCTTGCTGGTGGCATTTGGGCCAGTGAGGTCAGGTGAATTCCAGCAATGGCCCACATAACCATTCTCTATCATTGTGAGAACAGGAAGGAAACAGCTGAGGAAAATGAGTGGTAGTTGCATATGGAAGGTTTTAGCCAGCAAGGCTGTGGATTTCAAACACACCTTTTAACATGGTGGCAGAGCATCTTCACCTATTGGTTGATGGGGTTTTTGCTTGGAAGGGTGCAAAACCACAGGATTGGTTTCCTGTCTCCAGCACACTGTCTCAGTTCCCCTGTGTGGCCTAATTCTAGATTTGTCCCAGCCTTTCCTCCAGTGTGTATTTTAATGCTCACTTTGTGATCTGTGAGGTCTTGCTTCTCAGCAGCTGGAGATCCTGCCCCTGAGCAGGGGGCCTGAGGCCAGGGGTTTAGGTTTGGCTTGGAAAGACTTTCAGGCTTCAGCACCTGGGCCAGTCAGCTGAAGGCTGAGGCAGCTTGTCATCTCCTGAGGATGAATTAGCCATGGTGGGGAATGCTTGGCAGGGCTGCCATGACCCCTGTAAGTTTAGGGTACCAGCTGTCCTGCAGGATTTGAAGTAGGCTTTAGTCTGACTTATCCTGATGCCTCCCTGCCTTCCCTGGGATTTTGCTTCTGATCCACTGCTCTTCTGTGGCAGCAGCCATTTGGCAGCAAACCTGCCTCGTGGCTGCAGCCTTGTGTTCCTGCTTCTGCAACCAGCAGCTTAGAACTGTGTGTGTCTGCCTTTGCAGAGACCAGAACTGAGCAAGTTTTGCTGTTAATGCTACCCTTGAGGAGGGAGAAATTCTGCAGCATGAGATGGAGAAGTTAGGGAGATTGTGGGGGTGTGGAGGGGAGGCTGGGAGAGAAGAGTGATTTCTGGCAGCTTTTGGGAGAAGTTACAGAGCTATGAAACAGTACAGTCTCACAACTAGAGCTGGCTTGAAGATGGTAAGTGTTTGCAATAGATGGTTTTTAAAGTAAAAAATCACCTTTCACCAAGTTATTTTCTGAATTTCTGTACCACTTCTTTTTCTTTATTTTTAGAAAAACTCAGAACAAACTGTCTTTTACCCGCAGTGAATACCTTCTATTACTTTTCTTCTGTCTTAAGAGACAGAATGCTGATGATGGTCAAACATTTCTGGCCAGCATCTGTCAGGTTGCTAAAACCAGTTGAGGACAAGCTGCGAGATGCTCCTGAGAAAGAGTTCTGCCTTTGAATTGGGATGGGCTGGAAGTGACCACCAGAGCTTTGTCTTTTCACATGCCTAGTGGAAACAAACATCCTTCTTCTTAGCACTTTTCTGCTGGCATGTTTCAGAGGCACGGCAGACTGGTTTGGGGTGAGCAAGGACAGCGACGCCACTCAGAAATGGCAGAGGAAGAGCCTCCGGCACTGCAGCCTGCGCTACGGGAAGCTCAAGCCTCAGGTCATCCGGGAGATGGACCTGCCCAGCCAGGACAACATTTCTCTGACAAGCACAGAGACCCCCCCTCCCCTCTACGTGGGACCCTGCCAGCTGGGCATGCAGAAGGTGAGTAGTAACCTGGGACAGAGGCAAGGGCACTGAGTGCCCTGCTCGGTGTCTGCACCACGCTGGCAGCTGTGAGCTGTCTGCTGGCTGAGCTCTGCCTGGGCACGTCTGGGCTCTGTGCTCAGACACTTCTCAGGTCTCAGGTACAGTTTGGCAGCTCTCTCTCCAGCAGCCTCTCTGTGCTCTCGTTGGCTGAGGTCCCTCAGCTGGGCTGGTGGCTCAGAGCCGTGTTTGGCATGCTGTGACCGTGCTGATCATGGGTGTGCAGCATGTCCAGGAGCTCTCAGCTCAGCCTTTCTGCTGCCATTCTGCAAGGACAGAGTTGTGTTGTACCCAGAGCAGCTACCATGTTGGACCCAAATGTACAGCAGCAGGGCTGAAATCACTGGGGACATTTGCCCTGCCCCAAGCAGAATGCAGGCTGTAGCACAGCTACTGTCCCCATAGAATCCTGGTTATGTTTTAGGCCTTTGAGAAGTGTCTCTTGCATCAGTGGTGCTAGAGCTCTGCTCCTGGGTTCTCAGAAGTGGTTTTGAGTGCCTGCAAAGGGCACCTGGGTTTGATGCTACCTCCTGCTCATTACCTTTAAATGTGATCAAAGAGGGCAGGGCCCAGATGGGCACATCTAGTGACTAGAACACATCTAGAACTAATCACAATATCCAGCTCTTCCCACTCCTCCACTCAGCGGCAGCAGTTGGTGTGGTTGATGGCTGTGCTTTGGTGAGCACCACTGGGTGAGTGGAAAAACAATTCCTTCCAAAGCAGGTCAGTCTGTGACTTGCAGCCTGGTGGCATCACTAAAGCAGAGGAGAATGTAGTGCATTTTTCAATCACATTTTTCCTCATTGTCCTCTTTTCTGTTAGATGTCTTGCACCTAATCTTTGGTCACAGGAGACTTAGAAATACAGTTGAGCTCTGTGTGGGCTACCTTAAATCAGAACGTGGTGTCAGTCAGTGTGAGCCCATTAAGCTTCCTGTTGAGTGTGCAACTGTGGATTAAAAAAGCTCGTAAAACCTTGGGATAAAGCATAGAGGTCTTATGGAAACCACAGCTGTGATGATGTAAGGACAGAGGCAAGGTTTGTAGCTGAAGGCAATATTTTCATTACGTTGATTTGTATGTTTGGAATAAGTGAGAGCGCTGGCCTGAGGAGTCCCAAAGAAGGGCTTGCAGCTCCTGGAAGCTTGCCTGCTTTATCCAGCTGTTAATTAATGGAAGCAGATGTAAATATACAGTGAAATTTCTGCAGGATAACAGGAAACTGCTTAAGTCCTGGGCTGTCCAGTATCAGGAAGGAAACTAGCTGAAGAAAGAACATTTCTGTTTTCAGGGATTTCTCAAACTCCTATTTAGACAGCACGTTCTCTGACTGTTGAGCTCATGGCACTGGGAGACAATGAAACCAAGGAAGGGCTGGAGGAGGTTTGGAGTCTTATGTGTTATGGTTGACAATAATCAATACTAACAAAAGAGAAAAAAACCCAATAGGCTATTCCTTATCTCCCTGTTATAGAATTGCTTGTTGGTTCTTGGCCAATCCCAGATGCCAGGCCCCTGTCATAGTGCCAAGAGGAGAGAGGAGGCTTGGGAGGGAAGGGTTTGGGGGCGATGCACTGATGGGCTGCTCCTGTCGGCAGATCATCGACCCCCTGGCGCGGGGGCGCGCGTTCCGCATGGCCGAGGACGCCGACGGCTGCAGCGTCCCCCACACGCCCATCACGCCCGGCGCCACCTCGCTCTGCTCCTTCAGCAGCTCCCGCTCCGGCTTCAACCGCCTCCCGCGGCGCCGCAAGCGCGAGTCCGTGGCCAAAATGAGCTTCCGCGCGGCCGCCGCCCTGGTCAAGGTACTGCTGGGCAGGGCAGGGAGCGGGGCTCTGCCCTGGGGCACGGGGACAAGGCAGTCACAGAATCATCAGGTTGGAACAGACCTCTGAGATCATCGAGTCCAACCTATGGCCTAACACCTCAACTCAGAGTCTAGACTATAGCACCAAGTGCCATGTCCAGCCTTTTCTTAAACACATCTAGAGTGGTGATTCCACCACCTCTCTGGGAAGAGCGTTCCTGTACTTTATTATTCTTTCGGTGAAAAATTTTTTCCTAACATCCAACCTATACCTTCCCTGACGTAGCTTGAGACTGTGTCCTCTGGTTCTGTCAGTTGCTGCCCAGTGGAACAGACTGACCTCCATCTGTCTACAGCCTTCCTTCAGGAAATTGTAGAGAGCAATAAGGTCACCTCTAAGCCTCCTCTTCTCCAGGCTAAACAACCCCAGCTCCTTCAAACGTTCCTCATAAGGCTTGTGTTCCAAGCCCTTCACCAGCCTTGTGAAGGAGCTGCTCAGCAACAGAGCGTGGGGATAGCTCTGCTGGAGGGGAGGAAATGAACTCACCTCCTTTGTGTTTCAGCCTGGGTACAGGAGGCAGGATTGGTAAGAAAGCTGGGTGGTGGTTCAGTTTTGGTGCAGGTCTTGATTTTTCTTTATTGGCCTGGGGACTTTGATTCTCACAGCCCAGCAGCCTCAGAGCATTCTAGCAGGCCCAGTTCAGCCTGTCTGGACCTTTGGGTGGTCCCTCTGCACCTGGTAAGCAGCCATGGAAGAGCAGAAATACCTGAGGCTCTTGCTATGCAAGTATCTTCATCCTGCATTGTACAATATGTGGTAGATGAGCACATGGCAAGCCTGGAGGTGGGCACCATGGGTTGACCAGAAAGGTGTCACACATCACATCTGCTGTGCTCCATCCACAAGCATGGACCAAGCTCAGCACTTGGGCTCCCAGTGCCCTGGCTGGGGTGGGTTTGTGAGCTGGGGATCAGGCTCCTGGCAGTGCCTCCAGCCCCTGTCCCTGCTGCAGGGCCGCTCAGTGAAGGACAGCACCCTGAGGAGGGCCCAGCGGCGCAGCTTCACCCCCGCCAGCTTCCTGGAGGAGGACACGGTGGATTTCCCAGATGAGCTGGACACTTCCTTCTTTGCTCGGGTGAGGGGCAGAGCAGGGCTCTGGTTCTGGCAGGGCTGTGTGATGCAGAGAGCAGCACTGCTTTCTGCCAGGGCTGCTGTCTCCAATGGGATGTTGGCTTCTGATGGGACTGCTGTGTCTCTGCCCAGGAAGGAGTCCTTCATGAGGAGCTCTCTACTTACCCAGATGAAGTGTTCGAGTCACCATCAGAAGCTGCAATCAAAGATGCTGAGGTGAAACCTCCAGATCAGACAGATCTCACAGGAGGTGCCTTGGACAAAAACGAGCTTGAAAGAAGCCACTTACTACTGTGAGTATCTTCATAGTAGCTGCAAAAGCCTAACATGGGGTATCCAACCCATTTGTAGTGGGGCCTTCTGCATGGAGGAAGCCAAGATCTGAGTGCTGTGGGTGCTTGGTGCAGAGCTCATAGCAGTACAGTGATGGTTTTCTTTAAATCCAGCTGTAGGCCTCCTGCCCCAGCTACCCATGCCTATGAAAGGTGACTCTGAGGCCACTTCTGCAGTCACTCCAGCAGCTTGCAGCTTCATACTAATGTGTTTCAGAGATGGTATCATGCCTTGAGGAACCAAAAGGCACTTTAAATTAGCTGTGAGGATGCTGAGGGCCCAGCCTTTGGCTATGGAGAGCATGGCAAGGTGAGAAAGCTGTTGCCATTGCCATAGTCACCAGTAACTGTTGTCATGCTCCAAGGGGCGGTGAAGCATTGCAGAGTGTCGAGCTGGGCTGCATTCCTCACATGAAATGAGAGAGAGGTGTGGCACTGATGCTGAGAGCCCTACAAATATGTGGGTGGTGCTGTACTGTATGCCTGGATTTTTTCCACCTGAGTAACTGGTACTGAGTAATTGCTCTGTGTTGCTTCCGAGTCAGCTCACCCCAGCAGAGAGCTCTGCTGGGTGTGAACATGGAGCAGACAGGGAGGTCCTTGTTGTGGTTCTGCTGCTCTCAGCCCGTCTTGCTGTGTTGGCACTTTCCCTTCAAGTGTTTCCAAGAACTTGACTCAGTTTAACATAAGGGGAAGCACAAACGGTGGGAGTTTGTTGTCACTCCTCCTGAGATGGTTTCAGTCTTCTTGGCTCCCTTTGAATCTCCTTAAATAGCTTTATTTATTGAGGAAAATACATTTTTCCACACTTCAGAGAGCTGTTACCAGTCACAGTTGGGTGTCCTTTCACGTGGTGAGGTGTTTGTTTGGGCATGGGGAGATTTCCAGCACTGGAAATAGCAGGAAGCAGCACGTCTGCCACACAGAAACCACTTGACCTCTTGGGCAAGAGCAGGCTGCAGTAGAATCTGCACCTTCTGCTGGAGAAGGGCTTCCCAAGGGGAAGTTGGGATATTCCAATGCATCTTCTGTAAGGTGCAATATGAAATGAGATGAAGTTTCCAGCAGTGTTTTGGCTACAGAGGTTCAGATTCTCCCTTATCCTGTTGCTTCCCTGTACTTCAGAGCTGTCATGATTTCTCCAGATACTCTAGTCATCTTTCAGGAGATGAACAAGCACTTCTGACAAGCACTGTCTTTGTGCAGAATAGGACATTTAGGAAGCCACTGGACTAGAACATTGGTGCATGCCTCCTGCAGTGCCAGGCAATGAGGAGGGTGAAATGGGAAGTAGTTGGGTTTTTTTGGTCAGGTCTGAGTGCTGCAGATGTGACTTTCATGCTGCTGTCTAAGAGCAAGGAAATACAAAACTATCTGGATGTGATGGAGACTTAAAAAGTAGGTATTATTAACTAGTAACCTGTGCAATATTCATCAGATCTATTTTGACAAAATAACTCAGGATGCTTGGGATTTTTAGTGTGTTGTTGAAGCCTGGTTTTTTTTATATTCTGAAAAATGCACACATGGGTACAGATAAGGGGGGAAAGGAAGAGAGATTGTGAGAGGTAACTGGTACAGCTTGCAGCATGTGACAGTGCTGCTTTCTTGGCCTGGGAAGCTGCTTGGATCACTTTTGTCCAATTTGTCAGTCCAGTCACACTGAAGTGAGACATTGAGGGGACATTTAAAGGTGGGTATTTCCACTGCTGGGCTAAAGTCCACTTCCATTTCATAGCAGAGAGCACAATAAGAGGATTGAAGTAGGGGAGGAAATAGATGTGCCTGTTGCTGAAACACTTTAAATCCTCGAGAGCTCCGCAGTGGTGGGGCTTAGTTTTGAACAGCTGCCTTGTGCCACTTTCTGCATGTTTGCTGTGCTTTCTGCCACTTCTGTGCTTTCATTTATGGCTCTGTGTAACCCTTTGGAACACAGCTCCCACTTTAGGGCACCCTGTCTGCCATCAGCTGCTGCCCAGCCCGGAGGGGGTGGGACAGACAGAAAGCAGGTCCCTACTGCTGTCCTGCTTTTGATTTCAGCCCCCTGGAGCGCGGCTGGAGGAAGCAGAAGGAGGGGGGCGTGGCGCAGCCCAAGGTGCGCTTGCGGCAGGAGGTGGTGAGCGTGAGCCCGCAGCGGCGCGGCCAGCGCATCGCCGTGCCCGTCAGGAAGCTCTTTGCCAAGGAGAAGCGGCCCTACGGGCTGGGCATGGTGGGCAAGCTGACCAACAGGACCTACCGCAAGCGCATCGACAGCTACGTCAAACGGCAGATCGAAGACATGGATGACCACAGGTGAGTGCTGCTGGCCCTCAGTCCCTGCGTGCTGCTGAGCCCCCCAGCTTTGTCCCCTGGAGGACAGAACCAGCTGTGTGTGTCACCGTGCACTGGGGCTCACCCAGCTCCTCAGGGTGTGTCTGCATCTCTGCAGGTCTCTGTGCCACCACCACTGTCCTGTGGTGACAGCGAGGCTCAGCTGTCCCTGCCTCTGATCATTCCTCTAGTGTCATTATTACAGCACAGTTCAGCATCAGGCTTCAGTGTTCTCATGGATGTTTTCTCGGGAAAGGGTGGTTGTCCAGGGTAATGGGGAAGTCAGAGTAAACAGGTTCAGTAAGACCTTAGGTCATGGCCTCCTGTCCTGTGCACTCCTAGGTGATCCTGGTCACGTACTCCAGATTTTGGTGAGGTTTCTGGGGAAAACAGCAGCTTTTCCCCTCTGTTCTGTTAGCACATGTAATATGCCTGTGTTTCTGCCTCTGATCCTTTGCCTTTTCCTCCATGCAGACCTTTCTTCACTTACTGGGTCACCTTTGTGCACTCACTCATCACCATCCTCGCTGTGTGCATCTACGGCATCGCCCCTGTGGGGTTCTCACAACATGAAACTGTTGATTCAGTAAGTGAAGCCCCCTGACAGCCTGGAGTTCCAGGCCTCAGCTGTTGTGTCACAGCACACTGGCTCCTTGCCTTCTTGGCCTGGGGGGCTGCCTGGAGGGTCTCTGGGAGCCCCCACAACACCTTCTCTCCCTCCTGCAGCCACGTTGCTCCTGATGTCAGATTATATCTGACACAAAGCACGGTGGCTGTGCTGGCAGCACTGCCAAACAGCTTGTTCCCCTCCTGCTGGAGAGCAGAAAGATGATCAGGGCAGGGAAATACTTCAAACCTGAGCTAAGTTTTTGCACGATTTTGCTTCTGCCAGGAGCAAAGCTGACTTGTCTGACTTTGGGAGCTGATCTTGAAGCTGTTTGTAGCCTTCCCACACATTGTTAAAGGTTCCTGGGGTACACGTATCTCCACAACTATGTCCCTGCCCCATGCAGGAGATGCCTTGGGGGAACTTCTCAGGTCTGTATCTGACTTTCAGGTACAGAAAGAGCACTTTCAGAGCACTGCCACCAGCACCTGGGTCTGCAGTGCCTGTGGGTGCTGCCTGTGCTGCTCAGCTCTGTGGAGTTTTGTGCAGGCTCAGACCACTCCAAGGGCTCCAGGCCCTGGGATTTCTTGAAAGTTGAAGTAGCCAGAGATAGACATTTTAAATGAAACCTTAAGATAAAGGTGCCCACATCTTGATGGGGTTTACATGTGATCCTGCAAAAGATTAGTTGGAGAGAGCTGTGGGCCCTGTCATTGGCTGTGGGGATTCCTGTTCATCCTGAGGGCTGTTCATCACCAGTCCCTGCTGCTTGCCCTGCTGACCCTGGGGGCTGCAGCTCACAAGGCTCTTGCTTTCTCTCCTTATAGGTCTTGCGAAACAGAGGGGTTTATGAAAATGTCAAATATGTCCAGCAGGAGAACTTCTGGATTGGCCCCAGCTCAGTGAGTGCCATTGGTGGGACTGTTAGTGGGTGGATGGAGGGCTGTGTGCTGCAGCTGTGCCACCCCATGGAGCAGAGCCCTCTGCTGCTTGGAGCTCAGGAATCTGCTGTCACTGTCAGGGAGCAGCAGTGCTCCCAGCCCCAGCTACCCTGCAGAATGGGGTTCCTGGAGGTTGGGATGGACCTTGGCTCTCCTGCTGTGCACCCTGTTCCTACAAAGACAAGCACAGGGTTAGAAAATATGCAGGAGTTGTATGGTGTGTGACAGCTTTCCTGGTGCCATTCCCCCTGGGAAAGACAAAAATGAAGAGGAAACGTCACAAAGTTTTCTTTCCCACCCATAGTACTGGCTTTTGTGGGGCTATGGGCAAAGAAATCCCTGAACTTTTGTTCTGGACCTGTCTCCAAAGCAAATATAGAGAATGTGCATCGTGTGTGTTGGGTTTCATCATGCAGGACTTGTCCCTGTGGCCCTTGAGTCTGGATAGGGGTACCCCTAGCAGTGCCCCCAGCCTGCTCTGCCCAGGAAATCACTGCCTGCCCCTTGGCTGAGCTGAGTGTTCCCATCTCTGCCAGGAGGCCCTGATCCACCTGGGGGCCAAGTTCTCCCCGTGCATGAGGCAGGACCAGCAGGTGCACAGCTTCATCAGTGCCAAGCGGGAGAAGGAGAAGCACTCGGCGTGCTGCGTGCGCAATGACAAGTCAGGCTGCGTGCAGACCTCGGAGGAGGAGTGCTCAGTGAGTGCCATGGCCCTCCTCCTGCCAGCCCTGAGGCTCAGGGCCACTTCTGCTGCTGCTCCTTTCCCTGGGCTTCACGGTGACTCCTCTCCTCTGTCCTGCAGTCCACGCTGGCCGTGTGGGTGAAGTGGCCCCATCACCCCAGCACACCGATGCTGGCAGGAAACAAGAGGCAGTTTGGCTCTGTTTGTCATCAGGACCCCAGGTAGGTCCTGCCTGGCCCAGCTGCCATCCTTGGGGGGGACAGGGCTGCTGCAGAGTCAGTCCTAGGCTGACTGCAGGGAAGGTTGATGCAGAGTGTGATCATATTTCTGCTCACCTCTGGTCTTTGTTGTGGGCTGCCCACCTGAACTGCTGTCCAACTGCCTATTGTGAGCTGTGGGCGCCTTCCTCAACCCTTTCACCCTTCTCACCTGCTCCCTGCACAACTCCCTGCTTGGGGTGCAGCAGTAGGCCTAGCACACCTCTATCCAGGAGCCCAGCCAGCTGCTGGGTGCCCTGGCACACAGTCACTGTGGGCTGATGTAGAGCTGAAACCAGCTGAATTCTTGCCCTTGGGGTGTGTCCAGTTTGTTGCTGGGCAGCTGTGTGCTCTCTGCCTTTGTGATCTCTGCTGGAAGGAGGCTGAGGCTTTCACCAGCATAGCCTTGGCTGATCTGGTCTAGTGTGTCAGAGTCACCACCCAGGGTCACAGGGAGCTGTGGAATGGCAGCCTGGGCACGGGCAGAGTGTGGACATCTCCCTGGTGCTGGGGGAAGGTGTTTCTCAGGCTGACATGTGCTTTGTTGCTGCAGGGTGTGTGAGCAGCCAGCCTCGATGGAGCCGCACGAGTGGCCGGATGACATCACCAAGTGGCCGGTGAGCATGGCCAGAGGCACAGGACCTGCCTGGCAGCTGCACTGTGCCATTTGCACCCCCCTGTGCAGAGCCTCAGCTGTGCTGCTGGGAGGGCAGGGCCTCTGCTGCAGCTTCTGCTGCTTGTCACAAACACCAGCTCAGGGCAGCCGTGCTCTGGCCAGCCAAGGCTCAAAGCCTTCCAACAACAAATGTTTTCCTGTGCCAGCTAAAGCCCTGGATCCTGTCAGGGTAGCAGGGAGATGGAAACCAACTCAGCCTCGGGCTGGAGAGGAGGTGTCAAGTGATGCTCAGGCAGATGGAGTATCAGGCACCATCCTGTCAGAGGGAGCTGTGTCTGAAATCTGGCTTCTTCCCAAGGGGCTGTTTTGATTTTACCCAGCCAGCAAGCAGAGCTGTGGCTGTCTGACTGCAGCCTGTTGTTGTTTTCCAGATCTGCACAAAAAACAGTGCTGGGAATTACACCAACCACCTCCACATGGACTGTGTGATTACGGGCCGGCCCTGCTGCATTGGGACCAAGGGAAGGTAGTGACTTTTATCTGTATGGAGGGGCTGGGTGTTGGGGTGAGACACAAGGCCTTTTCAGGTTGTAGACACAGCCATTTGCCCTCCTTGTCCTTTCCACACACAGCCCAGAGCCCTGCTGGGAAGGGGAGCTGGACAGAGAACTGTGACAGGTCTCTCAGATGGAGCAGGAGTCTGGGATGAGCAGGAGTTAACAGCCAGCCTGAGTCTGTGGCACAGCAGGGTATCTCACTCCACTGCTCCTGCAGTATGGAGGGATTTGGATACCAGTTTGGAGGGACTGAACAATTCTGCTGCAGAGTCCTGCACTTTTCCTTAGGAAAGGCCAGCTTGTTCCTGACAGGCTCCATTGTCCTCAGCCTGCAGTCCCTGGGCACTCAAAGGAGATGCCAGGAAATGACCCACTCTGGGTTTGCAAAAGAGGAAGATGCTGTTTTCCTCATGTTATCCCTGACCTTGATTAGTAACCTAGTGCTTGGGCTTGGCTTTCCCTGCTAGGGAGAAAAATGTGTGCTGCCCCAAGGAGTTTCTCTGTCTCTGATAGACAGTCCCCCCTTCCCCTCTGCCAGCTGCAGAGGCACAAGACTCCCCCAGTCTGAGACTCAGCTTACCCAGGCTCTGGCTCTTCCCAGCTCTAAACAGAAGCTTTAGGACATGCCTTGGAGCCGTGGCATGCAGGTCTGTGGAGAGAAGCAGGAGGGAGTGTGGAGAGGCACTGGCTCAAATGGGAATGTGTTTGTGCCTTTGCTGGGACACTACAGCATGTCAGGGGGAGCTGAAGGCATCAGTTCTCATGGATGGGATGAGAAAAGGAGAGTGGGTGGCCTGGAGGGCACAGGAATGATCCATTGTGCTTTCCATGTGTGACTTGTGCCTCCTGCAGGTGTGAAATAACCTCCCGGGAGTATTGTGAGTTTATGCGGGGATATTTCCATGAGGAGGCAACGCTCTGCTCTCAGGTAAGGGTGTGGCTGGGGTTGTATGGCTGCCCATGTCCCTCCAGGTGCCCTCAGCAGCTTGGCAGGGTCTGGGCTGGCAGTGCTGCAGAGTAGGTGGGAGTCCTGTGTCCTGTCCACCCTGGGACTGGGGGAAGCTGCTGCCTCTGCCTGGAGTGGCAGAGGTGGCTGCATCTGTCCCCCTTTGGGGGCCAGTTTGGGAATTGGGCTGGCAGCTGTGAAAGCCCAGCACAGGACCACTGTGAAAGCAGTGGGAGAAGGATCCAGTCTGTTCCATGGGTGAGCAGATACCTCAGCTCTGGGTGCTGGGGTGAAAAATGAGGGCTTAAAGCTGCCACAGGGAAGGGATGGGGTTGTGTAAATTTGTGTTGGAGACAAGGCTTGGGACTTGAGAGAAGTGGAACAGGAGCCCCTTTTCCAGAGGTATCTGCAGTGTGCCCTGGGCTTGGAAAAGGGCCCCTCTCAACACCCACTTCTGCCCTAGGTGCACTGCATGGATGATGTCTGTGGGCTCCTTCCTTTCCTAAATCCAGAAGTTCCTGACCAGTTCTACCGCCTCTGGCTCTCACTTTTCCTTCATGCTGGGTAAGCAGAGGTGTAAAACTTCCACTACTGGGGTGGGGGCACCCTCAGCCCAGGGATGCTGTGAGGGTTGTGGCTGTCCCTTGTGGGGGACACAGGGGTGCTGAGCTGGGCTCTCTGCTCTCTGTATTTGTTGGGAGGGATTAGCAGCGTGGGTAGGGCCAGAGCAGGAACTCTCAGCAAGGCTGGGGACACAGCATGAGCACAGGGGTGACTTCAGTGGCTGCTGCTTCAGCTCCTGTACTCTGCACTGGCAGGATCCTGCACTGCCTGGTCTCAGTCTGTTTCCAAATGACGATCCTGCGGGACCTAGAGAAGCTGGCAGGATGGCACCGCATCTCCATCATCTACCTTCTCAGTGGCATCACTGGGAACCTTGCCAGTGCAATATTTCTACCCTACAGAGCAGAGGTGGGTCTCCTGCAGCCCTGGGTCCTGGTAACTTGCCCTAAGCACAACCCTTCTCTACATGCCTGTGCCTCTGTGGCTGAGGCAGAGCATCAGAGCTGGGCTCACCACTGCAGCCTTGGCCCTTGTAGCTCGAAGATGGCACCACACCATCATTTAACTGCTGAGCAGCAACATCCCACGGGGTTCCATGGGCTTTCCAAGAGACTGGCCTGGGCTGGCTGCAGGAAAAATGCTGCCTCATAACACATGGGGGATTGTCCAACCACTGGGTGAGAGAGGCCCCAGGCAGGCTCGGAATCAAGTGCTGTACCTGATGTCAGACACCCCCCACATGAGAGAGGCAAAGAGCAGAGCTCACCTTGCCCCCAGGAGACTGCCTGGCTAGACCTGCAGCACTACCTTCCAGCTCCTTTCTTAAGGAAAACTACATGGTGGGTGGGGGGAGCCAGGAGATTGCCTTCAAGGGCTTCTCCCCTCTGGCAACTTGAACCAGACCTGCCTGCCCTCTTTAGTCTGTTCTGACCTCACACCTTGATCCTAAATCCAACCAGGCCCCTTTGCTCCTGGCACCCCATTATATGGATGAAGTTGCAGTCTCTTTGCCAAGAACCACTGGAGTTGAGTAAGAAGTAACAAATCCCTGGAGCTGGCTGCAGAGGCCAGGCAGGTGGCATGAGCCTGACATTATCTGTAATGCTCTTCTTCTGCAGGTTGGCCCTGCAGGATCCCAGTTTGGAATTCTGGCCTGTCTCTTTGTGGAGCTCTTCCAGAGTTGGCAAATCCTGGCACGCCCATGGAGGGCTTTCTTCAAGCTGCTGGCTGTGGTGCTCTTTCTTTTTGCCTTTGGCCTCCTGCCTTGGATTGATAATTTCGCTCACATTTCAGGATTTATCAGTGGTTTCTTCCTCTCCTTTGCCTTCCTGCCCTACATTAGCTTTGGGAAGTTTGATCTATATAGGAAACGATGCCAAATTATAGTTTTCCAGCTCATCTTCATTGCACTCTTCTCAGGACTGGTGATTCTGTTCTATTTCTACCCCATCAAGTGCGAGTGGTGCGAGTTCCTCACTTGTATACCCTTCACAGACAAGTTCTGCGAGAAATACGACCTGGATGCACAGCTCCACTGACAGCAAAGGCTGCCTTCTCGAGCAGGCCCTGGAGATGGAATGCCTTTGCATTTGCTGTGCCAGTTCCATGGGGACAAAGTCTCTAATCCAATGACACTTCTAACCCTGCCCGTGGTTAATTTAAACTGTCTCCTTAGCACTTGGCAGGCATGGTTTGCCTTATCTCAGAAGACTCTGAAAAACAGAACGTTTGTGCCTTGTTCAATTGTATTGAACCTTTTCTGCTGCCATTATTTTTATTACACTAGTTTCAATACTACATTTTTAACCAGAGTTGTTTATACTGCTAAGGTGGTGATTAAACAGTGAGGTAGCGTTTTAGCTACTGTGAATTGTTCTGAGTAGTCTGTGCCTACCTTTGTTACTGAATCTCACTTCTGCTGTTTCATGTACCCTGTGGAGAACCCAAACCAGCCAGACACAGCTGGAAACAAGAGCCTGAAAAGCCTCAGAAAACTAGAGGGTCTCTTTAATCCCTGGAATCCACATACAGCTCAGAGGCAAACACCACAAACAGCAACTGTAAAAAACGTGAGAATGTCCAGTCATTGGAGTTTGTTCCTCTTTGAAGTGGAACAACCTTTTCTTCCAGGAAGGTGCTGAATCCACAGTCTAGTCTTGGTAGGGCTGGATTCTCTGCTCTCTCTATTTAAGAAAGGAAATATTTGTCAGTGACTGTATTTATTTAGTTATTATGACAATAATTATTTAATAATTACAGCATGCTGGGCTTCTCTCACCACACTGCCATGATGGTCCAGGAGGGATCAGCCAGTGCCAGAGGTGACTGCTGGTCACAGGCGCCCTGGAACAGGTGGCTGTTGTTAGGGCACACATTTTATTACACTGGATCTTGAAAATATGGCAGTGTTGAAAGAAGAATAAAAGGTAACTGTGGTCAAAAAAGAACAGTTTTTAACCCAGCTACCTGGAGCAGCATAACAACACAAGGCTTTGGACAAGCTGCTCTTACCCTGTTCTTCAGCCACTGGGATTGCTTTTAAAAACATAATTTAAAACTTACTAAGCCTGAGAGTCTTGGCCACATCTTGTGTTTGTGTGCACAACTTTCTCATAACAGCAGTATTAATACCAGAATTATGTCTGCATGAGTTAGAAACCCAGCCATGATCCTGGCTGATGACAATGATTTCCAGACATTTAAAAAGCCTAAAAGAAAGCAAGTCCTAGAAGCAGCAAAGGAACACTGTGTTTAAAGAGTCTCAAGACAATGTAGAAGCAGATTGAGAGTCTAAACATAGAGTCAGTTATTGCTGCTGCTCCCAGTGTCTGTCACCTGAAGTAGCTGAGTTACCATTCCCTGCCCAAGGAGCACAGCCAACACTACCAGGATCTGGAAACAGACCCCAGCCTCCTGCAGACATTCAGAAATCCTCTGCCAGCCAACAGAGAGCAGCAGCAGCAGCAGCTCTGAGCCTCACCACCATGGCCTGGGGAAGATGGGGAACTGGCAGTTCCTAATGGACATCTGGGACTTACCCCACAGGTTACTTGCGCAGCTTCTTTATGAAGCTGACCTCATCCCGGTTCCTGATGCCATACCTGAACAGAGAGTGATGCTGTTAAATGCCAGCTTCCCAGAAAAACCTGTGCAACCCTACAGCTTCACCTTTCCAGGGACAGATGGACTCCTACAATCCCATGCTGTGCTCTACTACAGGACACATTAAATTCTCTCTTGTGTATGTGGGACGTGCTGCCAGAATTGAAGGATGTGCTTATCTGCCCTTAACTGCAACAATCCCTTAAATGCAACATCTGTCACCCAGGCTCACTCTGCCAAGGACAGCTTTGATTAGGGCTGTCTTGCTGAATTGTTAGTATTTCAGACCACCTTTTCTCACTGGTCTGCAACAGGCCAGCAGACCCAGCCCTGCTGGGAAGTGCCTCATCCCTCCTCACCTCAAGAATGGGCAGGGAAACATGGGAGCACCTGTCAGTGTTGTTACCAGACTGAGAGGTGGCTGAGCAGCTCCGAAGAGCTGGGGTTTCCTCTCTGGCACTCCTCACAGAATCATAGAGTGTTATGGGGCTGGAATGGACCTTACAGCATCCAGTCCCCACACCCCTGCCATGGACAGGACACCTCTCACTAGAGCAGGTTCCTCAAAGCCTTATCTAACTGGCTTTGAGCACTGCCAGGGCTGGGGCATCCACAGCCTCCCTGGGCAATCTGTTCCAGTTCCTGTTCCCTGTTCTTTCCTATCCTGCATCAGTATCTGTGCCGAGCTGAGTAACTGTAAACATTCTGCAGGAGTTTGGGAGGGATGGCCAAGAGTTCTGTGAGTGGTCTGAACTGGCTGAACCTAGCACAGGATGGTGGTGGCTGAGGATGAGGAACGCCCGAGGCCATCCTGTCCTGCACAGGCTCTCAGTCTGCCCGTCCCACTTCTGTGCTGTCCCATCTCCCAGCCAATTTCCAGCACAGGACCCAGGAACTCACTCTCTCAGCTTCTTCCTGTCATCCGCCAGCTTCTCTCCATTGTAGGTGAGGTGGTACGTCCTCCAGATGTATTTCCTGGGGAAGAACACTCAGGGGAGCCCGGGAGGGGGAGCGGGCTGGGATGCTCCGAGCCGCCCGCCCGCCCCGCTCACCAGCTCAGGTGCTGCACTCCGCCCTGCCGGGCCTGCCTCAGCTGCATGTGCCGCCGCAGCGCCTTCTTCAGCTCCAGCACCGAGGCGTTCTGCACCACCACCACGGCTGCGGGGCGGGGACAGCCGGTCAGACCGCACCGCGCCCCCCGCCCGGCCCCGGCCCCGAACCCCGCCCGGCCCCGCACGCACGCACGATCTCGCCGTCCGCCTTGCACACCCGCACCGTCATGGCCTGCCCGTACTCCAGGGCCACCTGCGAGCCGATCTCCTCCGCCGTCACCTGCGGGCGAGCGACACGGCCGTGAGCCCGGCCCATCCCAGCCCGGCCCCACCCCAGCCCAGCCCAGCCCAGCCCGGCCCCAGCCCAGCCCCAGCCCCAGCCCGGCCCAGCCCAGCCCAGCCCAGCCCAGCCCGGCCCCACCCCAGCCCGGCCCAGCTCAGCTCAGCTCAGCCCGGCCCCAGCCCAGCCCAGCCCAGCCCAGCCCAGCCCGGCCCGGTCCCACCTGCGGGGGCAGGTCGCAGAGCAGCGGGTCCTGCACCAGCCGCGCCAGCGCCGCCTGGAACAGCTCCAGCACCTCGGCGTGCGCCAGCTCCTCGGGCGGCTCCTCCGCCGGCTCCTCGGCCGCCATCGCCGGAAGGGGCGGGCGGCGCGGCGGAACCCGCGATGCTGCTCTTCTGCCCGGCCTGCGGCAACGTGCTGGTGGCCGAGGAGGGGCCGCGCTGCCACCGCTTCGCCTGCACCACCTGTCCCTACGTGCGAAATGTCACGCGGAAGGTACCGGGGAGCGGGGGGCGCGGGGCGGCCCGGGGCGGGGGGCCCTGTGCCCGGGGCCCGGTGCTCTGTGCGCGGGGCCTGGTTCCTGCTGCCCATTGCCTGTCTGTACCCTGTGCCTGCTGTCCCTTGCCCTGTACCCCTTGCCCTGTCTGTGCCCGGTTCCCGGTGCCCGGTGACTTTTCCCGTGCCCGGTGCCGCAGGTGACCAGCAGGAAGTACCCGCGGCTGAAGGAGGTGGACGATGTTCTGGGCGGCGCCGCTGCCTGGGAGAACGTGGACTCCACGGCAGGTAGGGCCGGGCCTTGGGGCGGCCGGGGCTCGGGCTGCCCCGCCGGCCCCTCACGGCCTTTTCCCCGCAGAGCCGTGCCCCAAGTGCGAGCACCCCCGCGCCTACTTCATGCAGATCCAGACGCGCTCGGCCGACGAGCCCATGACCACGTTCTACAAGTGCTGCAACCCGCAGTGCGGGCACCGCTGGCGGGACTGAGACCAGGATGCTCTCCTGCAATAAACCGGCACTGCGGGCGAGCCAGCGGCTCTGCCTGGTTGTTTGGGGCTGGCAGGGGTGGGAGCGGGCTGGAGCAGGGTCTGTGCCCCTGGCGCACACAGGGCAGGGGGAACAAAGTGCCCTGCACACCGAGAAAGCCGTGCTCAAACAGAGACAGGCTGAGCTGGAGGATGGTGAGAAACCCCCAGCCCTGAGGCACAGAAGGCAAAGCAGAGGTGAAGTGTTACCACTGTGGCCTTACAGAGAGCCAGAAATGAAAAAGGGGCCTGTGCTGGCACCTGTAAAAACCCTGTCAGTTAAAGCAGGAACTACAAACTATCCACTGCTACCAGTTACTGATAAAAGGAGAATGTACTTCAGGTAGGATCACATATTACTTGTGTTTTAACATCAAGCTTTATTCTCAATTTAAATACATTCAGAAGTAAAAAGGATAAATAACTTAATAAAAAACAGGACAGAGCACAAATTGTAACATGTAACCTGCATGAACACTCTTCCACAAGCTAAGCCAATTCCATGAGACTCAGCTTTAGCCCTGCTATACAGGGATAATCTGCACCCATTTATTCCAGTTCATGTCACAGGGGAACACTCTCCCCAGCCTGAGAGTACAGTCTATGGTGGGCTCATAGTAGATGGTTGGGCTTTCACTCAGTTTGGGATTCTGTAGCTCTTCTTCCACAACTGGCTGAGAAAAGAGTGACACTGGGGATGGCTTTTTCATGTAGAATCGCCTGATGCAACCAAGAGTTTCCAGGCCCTGCAAAAAAATTCACCAAAAAAAAAAAAAAAAAAATGCTGTGAATGCTGCTCTAGCTACAGTGTTCTCAGAAATGTTGGACAATTTATACCAAAAGAGCCCATGGCTACAACACAAAGGTAAAAAGGATATACAGCTTAATAAAAGCATGCAAGCTCTGGCTGTAACTGGATATATCTAGTTACTTTCAAACATGGTTTCAAGCACCAACACAGTTACTGACACACAAGGTGCTCAGCAAGAGATGTCAATTTAGGTCCAGTTAAAAAAATCTTAAGGCTGCTCTAGATGTCAATCCCAGACTTCTGTGCCAGTCCTTGTTAATGGTTAATAGGTATATGACAAGCTCTGTCTGTGGTTTCAAACCCAGTTCTTAGTGAATTTATTGGTACAGAAGTTAGATTGAAGTTCTCCACTCTGTGAAATGTTGAGGTAATTGCTTGATTTTGTGGGTTTGAATTCACATTGGCCAGGAATCCATACTGGAACACTCAGATATGCACAGCTGGCAGCACTCCCAGCTGGCACTGTCACCACAGGGTACAAGCCCTGGGGAAGAAGTGGCACATGTACACTGGAAAATGGATTTCCAATTAGCAGGGAAGTTATGCTTTTGGGAAGGCCTGCAGGATTACTGCTCTACTTCAGATTATGAATATTTACAGGAAAAAAAAATAAATCGAAGTTCCAGTTCTAAAGTGGTGGCAAGTGAATGCCAAGATATGGGAACAAAATTATGAGAAATTCAAAATTTTCTTGCCACGTTCTGTTTGCCATTAAGGACCTGTAGGCAGGTATATCAGGACAGATCTGATTTACACATCGTCTAGCACTGACACATTTCAGTTTGATTCTCATGGCAGATTACCCATCTAGAATTAGGAATACTTGAATTATCTGTGGCGACTGGGGGCTAGAACTGGAGGATCTTTAAGGTTCCTTCCAACCTAAACTATTCCATGATCCTGTGATTACTACTGCATTAACCTAGTGGTGACAAGCCCCAACTCTTCAGCAACTACCTGGACTTTCACCTCCCTGTGCATCCATTTCAGCAGCGAGCTCAAGCTGTAGAATCAGTGACAGCACGGGTAAATCAGGCTTCCCTCCTCCCTCACTGTGCGGGTGGCTCTCTCTGGCTTTGGTTAACCCACAGCAAGGGAGAAGGCTGTTTTTCCCCATTTCCCTGGCCACAGGGCTGTACCTGCAGGATCTCCAGCACAGCCACGGGCTGCAGCACCCCGCTGTAGTGCTGCAGCAGCCCCGCCTGCGTCACGCCTGGCTTGGTCATCACGTGGTAGAGCACGGCCTCCATCATCCCCTTGCACACTGCCTTGTTCAGCTTCCCATCCACGATCCTCCAGGGCCTCCCAATGAAGCAAACGTTCTCACAGGCCCTGCAAAGACAGCCACAACTCAGCTGGCAGGAATTCTTCAGGACAGGTTTCTCATCATTGCAATCTCTGCCTAACAAAGGTTCTCACTGCATGCATTTTAACACAAGTAAATCCTGTGGCTGCTCTGAGCAAGGGCTGGTGCTGCTCTGCCAAATCTGCATTTTTCACCAGGGGTTCACCCCTTTTAGCACCATTACAAACCCAGCAGCTGCCTTGGTTCTCAATGAGCAGGGAAGCTTTGTTTGGCATTAGCTCTAAAATTCTCCAAAAGTTATCCAAGACTTGTACCATGCAGCAACAGTGCTTTGATGGGAAGAAAATCCCTCATTTTTAGCATTCTGGTATCCAAAATACAGTGCCTACATGGAAATTCACATTTCTCATACTGCATTTTTTCCAAGCCTTTCTTGGGCACTTGGAAGCTGGCACTGGGCTTATCTGTGCAGTAAAACCAGTGTTGATCCTCTGATATTTGGAGCTTGTTGGTTTTTAGGTAAAAATATCTATCAGAGACATTTTTTCAGCATGCACAGGAGCACAAGGAACATTAACAGGAACAATGGAGTGGGGTTGCTCCATCATCACTGCTCACTGCTCATCAGAGCATAAAACTGAGGTTTCCAAACTGCTGATTCCAGTATTCTTTTGGCAGTGCCAAGTGTTTGGGATTCTGCAGATATTTCTGTTACTCACCAGTCCCTGGCTGCCTGGGAGACATCTGGCATGGAGCTTCCTGGAAAGAACAGGACACAAATTTTCTAATTAACTCCAACTCCTTATCTAATGGGAGAAGAGTTAAAGGTGGCCAAGCTGTGAAGTGCAGGAGCTTGCTAGGAAACCACAGAAGCAAACTACTCCACGTGCTGCTCTGAGCTTGGGGAGCTCTGAGCTGCCCCTGTGCCTGCAGCACACACATCCCACACCTCCTCCCCAAACCACATCTCTTCAGTCAACCCCACTTTCTGTGGCTCCTTTCCCCAGTCCCAGCAGGTTTTATTCCTAGAAATCTGATGCTCTGGCTGAACCATGGTGATTGTATGGGCTGACAGAACTGAGGTTCACAGAGCTGTGTAGGGGTCAGCCTGGAGCTCTCCCAGGGGTCTGGGTAACCCAAACCTCCTGGAAATCAGAGGGAACTTGGGCAGAACTCCAAGGAGCTGGAGATGTGAATGCAAACTCAGGATTCCAGCAGGGCTTGGTTTCAAAGCAAAGGCTGTCTCTGCAACTCCCATTACATTATGTCATGGGTTTTAATTAGACAATTACTTAACAAGGTATTCCTACCACACCCAGAGGGTAACAGCTTTGGCTTAAGCACATGTAAACATTCACTGGCCAGTGAGAACTCTGTGTTTGGTAACAGAACTGTTTTTTCCCTCCTATGCCACAAACCAGTCAAGGATGTTAAATCCAGGAAAGTACTTCAGTAGTTTAATTTAAGAACTGCTGAGATCTCTGCTGTTTAGACAGCCCCAAGTGCATTTCCTGCAGGAAGGCTCCAGTTAAACAATCCCAAGCTGTGGGATGTTAGGGATCACCCTTTGAACCTGGGTCCTGGCAGGGCTTGGCAAGGTACCACAGAAGCAGTGAGCTTGTGGCTCAGTCTGAGATTAGAGCTCATAAAAACCAAACCAAAATGAAACCCCCACAAACTACTAAATGTAAAGCTTGGCAAGAACTACTAGCTATTAGAATTCTAACTGGCAGTAAAAAGGAAAGGAAAATAAAGTCCAACTGGGTTACAAATGAGGCTGTTAAATCTCACTGGCATGTGCTGCTTCCTGGTGAATGGTTTAATGAGTTTAGGACTTTCAGCCATGGACATTCCAGCTAAATGCAGACCAGCAGTGCTGTGTTTTCTAAACTTAGAGATGCATGACCTTTGGACTGAAGCCAAAGATGAGAAACTCTGCATCCAAATTATTCTGGAAAAGTTTAAGACATGGAAACAAGTTTCTAAGGAAAACATACTTCTGGACTAGTCATTCCAAAAAAAGGCATAGGAAGGATTACAAAAACCCTGAGACTTTCCAGATGAATTAGTGTTATGCCAATTCATCTGTGAGAGAAGACAATCTCTCTGGTACAGCTGCATAAAGAATCTAGGATTTGCTTATAAAGTGGAGCTACTGGTTTGGGATCAACTGCTGAGGAGCTGGTTTGTATTTCAGGAATGCAGAGGCCTCTCCATACCTTTAGAGACTCCTGGGTTCTCCTGGAAGTAGGAAAGATCATCATCCTGCTCACTGGCTGATTGTTCAGGGATAGGGATCTGCTGGCTGTGCTCATCATTCTCTCCTTTGAGTTCCTTGTCCTCAGAATGAGATTTCTCTTGTTCCTTGTCAGTGTCCATATCCACAGCCTCTGGAGCAGGCTCTGGGAGTTCAGCTGGGGGTTCTTCCTGCCCTCCCAGCGAGCCTCCTCCTGGAGCTTCTTCACTCCCAGTAACAGCTTCCTGCCTTGGGACAGGCTCAGGAGCTGCTGCAGCCAAGTTCCTGCCCTCTGCACTTGCCAGAGCAGGCTGTGCACCCTGCCAGAGGTGACTGTCACCCTGGGGCACATCAGTCTTGCATCTCTTCCTCGGGGGCTCATCATCACTGGCACACTGTGTGTCTTTTCCCAGCTGCTCCTCCTGCCCCAGACATTGCTGTCCCTTCCCTGGCTCTGAGGACAGATGTTCCTGGGGCACATCTGGGGCAGCAGTGTCTGTCCCTGCCTGCTCAGCATCCTCTGCTTTGCTCTTCAGGCACACTGAGCGCAGCAGCCAGGGCTTGGCAAACACTATTGCCACCAGTCTGACAGTGTGGCCTCCTACCTCTAAAACCTGCTGCATTGCAATGAGGTCCTGTAAAAAACACAACAAATTATCTCAGGAGCTTTCACTGAAAAATGTCACTTTAACCCAGTACAATGGAATTGTCATGATCTAACTGGCAGTGAGGGAGGAGCAAGAGTTTAGTAGAATATTCAATTTTGCCCCCAGCTGCACTTAAAAGCTTCCTGAAATTACAGCATGAGATGTCTTTTTTCAGCTTAAAGTAAGTTAAAAATATAACTGGAACAAGTACCTGGCTTCCAAAGGGTGATGTTGGCACCTCTAGCTTTCTGGAAAAGTTCATTGCTATCTTTGATTAGGTGCTGCTTTAATTTTTGGTCTTCCTAACTTTAAGGCAAGATTGCTGTCAGGTGTGGTGTGTGATCTCCTGCCTAACATAAATAACTCTGTTCAGTTTATGGTTGCTTCTGACACCCTGGAGCTGGTCCTGTTCAAGGGTAATCCTAAGAATGCAAACATGAATGCATGGAAAGCAGCTGTAAACCCACCTGAATGTACTGCTCCAGGCTCCTGCTGCGTTCAGCCTCCACCTCTTCATAGCTGCAGAAACGTCTGCTCAGCTCAGCTTTGCAAATCCCAAAGTGGGAAGTGGCCTCTATGGCCTTCCTGATCTCCAGAACAGCTGCCACATCCCCAGGGCTGTACCCATAACTCTCTGTACACTCATGGAGAAACTTATCCACCTCATAGTTTTCTTCCTGGACTTTTATCAGCCTGGTGAAAGTTTCAGGGAGGCAGGAGATGCCCACAGCCATGTGATCCAGCAGGGAAGGAGCTGCAAAGCAAATAAACCATGGGAGTTTGAGCTGTGAAGCAGCAGTTACTGTGCAAAACACTGCAGGAAGACAAAACAGATTAGAGGTGTAATAGACCAATTAAAAACAGAGCTCAGCTTTCCCTCTTCATTGCTGCAATTCCCTTTTTTCTTTCTGCCTTGCAATCTGTCTGAAAAGACCTGTAAAGAGGAACAAACTGGTTTACAAGGGCTCACTCACACTCCCAGCAAAGCAAATTATGGCTGGAAAGCAGTGAGCACCTAGTGCTGTTCTCTCTAACACTGGGTCAGCTCAGCTCTGAGTTAATGAGGGAATCCTCTCCTTTTTTCTTGAAGAAGGTCAAGTAAAAATTCTAGGGCAAGAAAATGCTGTAGAGGACACTTTTAATAAAAAAATCCACAGCAGAAAGCTGTTGGCCAGATACAGTTTGAACTAGCACTCGACAATGCTTTAGACAATTAGTTCAACAGAGCATCTCTGTGTTCAGTGACAGCTCCAGCACTGCCCCTGAGTGACTCCCCTGTACAGAGTACCCACAGCTGAGGCCATGGAACCCCTATCCCAGTCCTGGCTGATGAGGGGCAGCTCTGGCACTGCTCTTCCTGCTCCCTTCCCTTTTACCTGCAGGCTGCTCCATGTCTGCCTCTGGAACTTTCCAGGCAGCTGCCAAGGAACAATGGGCTCAGCTGTAATGAGCAGCCAGCTCAGCACAGCTGAAGGGCATGAGAGGCAGCAGAGACAGAACTTCTGTTTTACTTCTATCACAACAGCAATAGAAATGGGCAGGGGCAGCATTAGACACTTTCTGCTGAAAAGCTCAGGGCTCTGGATCCCTTTGCATTACAGCTGAAAACAAGATGCTCTTTTTTAGAAGGGGCAGTGCTGATGAACTGCAGACAGTCAGGCTCCAAATATTACAAAAATGTTTAAATTACTGAGGTAAGAGGCCAGACATAGGACACCACTATTTCAGGCACCTGCATAAGACAACTTAAATGAGAATTTCCATTGAAGGAGCTTGGAAAGATTTTCTTTTCTCTTTACAGAAGAGAAAGCCTGGCTGTGACATCATATGGTATTTTAAGTTGTTGAAGGGACTGAAAAACCTCCTGGAGAGGGGTAGCAGAGCAGAGGACAGACTGCAGTAATAGTTTAACACAACATGAAATAGAGGCAAGGCCTTGTTACCAATAAAAGCCTAAGTCAGCCATCTGTTTTAAGTCAGGAGAGAAAGCCTTACAAACTGGATGTGTAATGAAAACAGAATGTTCCTGCTAGGGGGCTTTGTTTAAATCAATTCCTCAGCAGCTGAGTTCCCCATCTCCCCTGCTCCAAGCACTTTAGGCCAAAGAGAACTAACCTGGAGAGCTGAGCCTTCCTGGGATGGGGGTACACCTGAGCCTGACCTTCACCTGGCAGGAGTTGACCACGATGTTGTCACTGGGGCTCAGGTTCCGTGTGCTGACAATGCCAGGGGAGTAGTAGCCCCTCATCAGCAGGTAGTTGGTGTGAGAGGCCTGGCGAGGCTTCACCTCGATCCTGCGCCGGCCGCCAGAGCTCTCCTCCAGGTCATCCTCGTCCTCATCCTCCTCCTCCAGCCCTTCTTTTCCCAGGCTGCAGCAAACACAGGGGGTTGGATTTCTTTGGTGGGCTTTTTCCCAAAAGAAGAAAGTGATTCATGACACTGAGCAGAGCAAGGCCACAGCACTCCTGTGCTCTGGGCTTTAGTCCTGCACAGCTGGGGCAGTGTCCACACCAGGCTGATTTAGAGCACTGAGAACAAGAACCACAGAAAAGGAAACACACTAAAGGTCCCTGGGAAACTCTCTTATTTTTGCAAATGTGTTGAAATGAACCCAAAATATCTCAACTTCCAGTGCTGAAGCTCTTTGGTTCAGCAGATGCTTCATCTTGAGGGAACATCTGTTAGACACTGAGAGCATGAGGGATGCTGCAGGATGGGGAAGACTGTTTATCTTTTAGGGTGAAAAAGAGCAAAGAGAGTTACAGATTTCAGTTCCTTTCAAAAATAATAAATTAAAAAACCATCAAAAACCAAACTACAGACATCCTCCAAGTAAAGAAAAAAATAGCAGTAGCAGCCAGGATGGATTTCCCAGAAACAAACTTAGTCAAACCAACTATTTATACCAGGATATGACAAGAACCACTATGGATAAAGCTGAAGGCTCTGAACAACTTGATCTAACTCTGAAGTTGCCTCTGTTTTAAGCAGGTTATGCCAGGGACAATGAAAGGTTCCTTCCAACCTTTTCTAAGATGGATTACACCTTGAGTAGCTTCTTTTAAAACATTTTTAAAATTGAAAGGGAACACATCATTTAGAAAACATAATGAGTGCACCACTCAGCAATGGGACCAGTCTAGGGCTCAGTGTGTTTTTGTTAAGGAGCTGACTGATAAAACAGCTCATTCAGCTTGCACAGGATCACCCAACTGAGGACACTGCAAGTGTATGAGAAGCTGGGATTTGCATTCAGAACATCTCCAGCACACTGGAGAGTCAGCCTGGAAAAGAGCAGGGAGCAACTCTCTATGACAAATGCATGTTATTTATATTGCAGTACTCTATATCTGTCCCTCCACACTGAGAGGGAACAATTAACCAGATAAAGGAAAAGAAGCTTATTAGGTGAGTCACAAAAATCATAAGCTCTGCATGGATCACTGCACTGGGGAGGTTTGGCTGCTTTTTTTTTTGGCAAGGCCATGGCCCTTCAGAATCTTGGAATGCATTAACAGGTGTTTCACCTAACAGGATGGAATTGGCACAGAGCTGCCAGCAAGAATATGGCATTTGTTTTTTGACATCACAATTCAGTGCAGAAGAAAATAATGAGAAAGACAGAGAACTAGGTGACATGAATAGAGTGAGGGAACTGAAGCTGTTCATTTTAAAGAGCAGCATGTTATGGGAGAGGGACCACTTTAACAGTCCTCAAGTAGGTATTAAGCTGCTCTAAAGGGAAAGAGAACAAAGTGTTTTCCATGTGTACTCACAATAGGAAGCAGCAGGTCAAATTACTAAGAGATTTTAGTTGCACTTTTAAGAAAGCACATAATGACTGTAAGGAAAAGGGCTCACAGGCTCCCACTGCCTGGGGACAGTTTCAGTTTATGCCATTGCTGCAGGCTTACAGAAAATGAAATCCAAGAGGAGACAGTGCACAGAAGCACTGCTGTGGTGGGAGGTTCCACTGATAAGCTGAAACCTCGTTACCAGCCCTCTCAGTCTGTGACATGCCAGGGCACCATGAAAATGCTCCTGTAGCACCCAGTGCTCTCCTTTCCATGTCAGCTCTGATGGCACTGAAGTGCCAAGCAACTGAAATGTTGCATGTGAAGGCAAATGCAGCCCAGGGCTATAATGACAGGCACTGACTTAAGTGCCATTAAGTCTTCAGAGCACCTCCTCAGAAATTAAAATCTTAACAACAGCACAGTCAAAATGCCACAGTGTGGTGCAGGAAATGCCAATTCCTGTCCAATTTCATCCAAGTTATCCCCAAACTGTATTCCCTAATAGAAATAACAGCATTTACCTTTTTATCACTTCATTTTCCACCATTGAGCTGTCCACAACAATGATCTGCTCTGGGATTCTCACATTCACAGCCACCAGTCCCAGGGAGAACAGGGAAAGCATGGCCACACACTGGCCACCAGGGCCATCCATGGGAAATGCCACCATGCCTTCTGATGATGCATTTTCTTCCTCTTTAAATGAGAAGTTGTGTGGCTGATCTGATCTTTCAGCATCCTTGAGCTTCTCCAGGAACTGGAAGGATTCTGTGCAAATGGTACTGGGGAAGCGCCACGTAAAAACTCTGCACAAAAACACAAAGAAACACAAATTCTTCAAAATCTGCTCTGAGTTTTACAATTAGTTATACAAAGGAGCCAAACAGCTGAAGTTTCATGCTAGAGCTGGTGACCAAGCCCTTTTCACACCTGCTTTCTCAGTCCTTTTACTAGTTCCAGAACATTAGGTGTTTATGCACTGTGTAAAGGTCAGGTAGCATACAGCAAATAAAACGCAAAGGTATCATCTTCTGCTTCACAGGAGTGCTAAAGGAATCTTCCCACCACATCTACAACTGTGCTGCTGCATCTCCTCCCCTCTCCATGTGTCTCTGAAGTCCTGCCCAGCACCCTTGGCTCTATTCTCTCAGGGCCCTGATTGACATGCCATCAGCTTCACCTTCACCTTCCTCTGCACCCTCAGCTGAAGGTTCCCTGCTCTGGACACTTCTTGTGTTGTCACCTCCATGCCACACTTGGGTAGATTTTTTTCTGCAGTAATTATGTCAAGAGGGACTGGACTGGCACCATCACCAGTCCTTTATTAAAAACCTTTAGTGCCTTCCTTCAGTGAACTTCTCTCAAGCAATTCTGACTCCTTTCCTCATTAGCTGCTTTACCCAGCACTGACTCCTTTTCTTACAGGCAGCTCCACACAGCTCTGACTCCTTCTCTCCTCTCTGCATAACTGCCTAAACCCCAACCTGTCCTTTACTCTGTCCCTCACACAGCATCTTCTTACCTTGCATGACCACATGTCCCTTACTCCTCACAGCACAGCCAGCAGACTCTGGGTCTGAAGCTCCAACTGCATCTGCAATTTGTGGCCAGCTAACCCACTCTTTTCTAACACCCAAACTCATTGGGCAGGCAAGGCTGTTTCTACTCCTTGGTAACGAGTACAGCTGTAATTCACTGGGAAAGACTGCCTCCTGCACTTACAACCTATCTTCCCTCATTCTTCCTTTGCTCCAAGCCCAGCAGTGCCCCTGGCACCCACCTGTAGTAGCTCTGGGACAGCTGGTAGGACATGGGCACGAAGGGCAGGGCACGGCTCTTCTTGGGCCCCAGCGTGTGGTTCACCCTGCGCCGGTTCACCAGGCTCCTCCTCTGGCACTCCAGGAAAGCCTTCACCAGGATGTCATCCCTGTACTCCTGGTACAGCCTGAATGTCTGCAAGACACCCTCAGTGACAGCTCTGCATCACCTGCTCCAGGTCACAGCCACTCACACAAGCCACAAGGAAAATTATCCATATAAATTCACTCCACTCCTCTGTTCCTTTTATGGTCTTCCAGACTTGCCATGGTAAATGCCAATTAAATTAACTGAATACTACAGAACACTTGGTATGCAAAATGGGATCAGGCTCCCACTGCAATTAAGAGATGTGAAAAATGCTCCTCTGCCACACATCATGGTAAATTCTTCCCCTCATTTCAGCAGGAACACTTGATTCTGAGAGCTTGGCTGTCCATGCTCCATTCTTGCTTATGAACTGTTAAACTACCTTACAACTTTGACCTTCCTTAAGCACCTGACTGATTGATGATCTTTCTTTGTAATCCCCAACACCAGTGCCAGCTGGGTATTATGTTTTTGTTATCTCCTTCAGAACATTCTAGCTGCTCAGGTGGGCACTAAAGCTTGACCCACTGGAAGTGATGTGGAGCTTATTTCATGTAGTTTTAGGAGATTGCTTCAACCTCACATCCTCACATCTTGCAATCTCATCCTCAAAGAGAAAACAACAAACTGAAAATCTTCCTACAATATGTAATTTCCTAAAAGCAGAATACTCCCCACAGAATGGATACAAATCCAAATTTCTGGGTTTCTTTTAACCCATTTGCCAAGGGAGGGAGGAGAAACTTTAGAGTTGTATGGCTACACACAGAAGTGGCACTTGGACATGGTTTAGTGGTGGCCCTGGCAGTGCTGGGCTGATGGCTGGACTTGATGATCCTAAAGGTCTTTTCCAACCTAAACAATTCCATGGTTCTATGAGCAGTAGAGTTTGTTCCAGACACTGTACCTGAAATGACTGGCAAGATTCCATCTGGTGATCTGAGAGTGCCAGTGTGCTCTGAATCAGGTTCTGCAGCACTAGAAAATGAATATCATAAATACTGAAAGAAAAAAAGAAAAAAAAAATTTATTCATGGTGATTTTTGAATATGAGGTACCCATTAAACCAGCACAAAAGTCTCCAAACTCCATCACCTACTTCTGAAATAGAAGCATAGAGGCACAAGATCCTACAGCTGAGGATCATCCATGTAAAGGAATCTGTTACATTTTCCCTCACTTTCCACCCCAAATTTTTGGGTCAGTCCAGATAATCTGACACAAAGTTCTCCCTGGTAACATCTCCTCCTCTTAAGATACAACACCCACAAAGAAAATGTGCACTGTTGTCCCAGTGATAAAATCATTCTGAGGTCATCTCTGTTATTTTAAATCTATGTCACAGGTCCCTACAGTCTTGTCAAAGTATTTTTCTGTTAATAAATTTATACAGTGCAACAAACAGATGAAAACACTGAATTATATGATTTCCACAAATGGGAGGGGCTGATGTGGGCTGGTCCTAATGAGGAAAATGGTACAACTGCTGCTCACCTGCTCAGATTATCCTCTTTTGTGCCTTGATTTGTGTCCTCTCCAATTGCCAGCACTCGAAACCTGGTTAAGAGAAAAGAGGGGAGAACACTGGAGCCAGATTTTCTGTGATTTTGCATCAGCCATGAAGCCCAGAGGCTGATGAGCACAACTGCTAATGAGGCAAGGGCTGGGTCAGTGCAAGGAACAGTCTGATCCAGCAGCCCTCAGCACGACAGGAAAAGAACTGTCCAGATCCATCTCAGTCTCACTCAAATATCTGCTAACAAGGAGATAAAACAATGGACAGGAGACAGTTCCAGCACTGAAAGGATTTGTCATTTTACTGAGGTTTTGGACTTCCAGTTACCACCAGCAGCACTTCTGCTGTAATGCACAGCTCTTCTCAAAATAAGAAAAATTACAAAGGTGCTACATTTATTATCATAAAATGGTCTGAGACAGAATTTTTCCACACTGCTCTTCAAGTGTTAATCATCATGAAGAAGCTTAATGACCTGGAGCTGGAGAATGCTGTACAAGGCTGAGTGCTCTTCCTTATCAATACTTTTAGCAGCACTGAGATGATTCAGCTGAGCAACCAGGTACAAATTGTGATGGAAAATGGGGCCACTTAATCTGGAAAATGTTGGATTTCTATTGCAATGAAAAGTTACACCTGAGTAGCAACATCTCTAACACCAAGGTTAAGGACTTGACAATTTAGGAAAATCTAGTGTAGTGAATTTTCAGTTTGAAAGTCTTATTTATCAATAAGAATGGTTTGAAATCAGCAAAATTGTGCAAATAACTGAAAATCACTAAGATATATTTAGGAAGTGTGGATATTCAAGAAACACTGCTGGTTATATTCAGTAAAACTTCTTTTCTTACTAAGGGTACAAGAACAGAGAGTGTAAATCATGCCCAGAGAAGAGACCTGCTCTGAATTGCTGTCCCCTCTCACTGCCTCACCCCATGTGCAGAGCCAAAAGCACCATGATTAAAATACCTGGCAAAGAGTTCCTCCAGAGTGTCAGGAATCTCCAGTTTGGGATTCCCCAGGGTTGAACTGAATTTCTCTTTCAGTCTTTCCACAAACTCTTTAAACTCCTGTGCACAAACCTTTGAAAAGAGGAGACAGAAATGTCATCAACCTCCATTTGTTAGAGTGAGAAAAAACCCTCTACTTTTAAAGTGTGCATGAAAATTCTTGCAGCAATAGCTGAATCCTGAAGTCAGAAGCAGTCCAACAGCCAAGGCAAGGCAGGGAAAAGCTTGTGCAGTTTGTGTTTGCTGATTCAGTGAACAGTTGCAGGTTCCATCTGTAATCAGCCTCACAGCTACAAACCAAGCACCATGAACATATGTTCTAAGACAATTTCCTGAATTAACAGCAAGATCTCTTGCTAGAGCTATGTTTAAGATTCTGCTCAAGCCCTGCAGGCTTTTCCATGTTCTCCATGAAGTCTGTTTGCACAATCATGGCGTGGTGAACACCTGTTACATGAGAGGAATGTTCTCTGGAAACAAGTTTCTATTTGCTTCCAAAGACAGACATTGGTGATGGGGACACATATTTATTTTAGTGATGTCTCATCAATGAACAACTGCTCTTCCTTTGAGCAACATAAATCTAACAACAGAACTGATGGGCTTTTCTGACAATGGCATGAATTGTTATTCCTGGATAAAAATGATCTTGCTGTGACACTGTCCCAGTTCTGAGAACTGTTTGCACTTAAAATGTAGACAACTTTTCTATGAAAAATCATGGTTCATTTAAATGAAAAAAAAAAAAAAGAAATTAAATCTTTTACTGCTCAAATCAAATGTTTTAGAATTTGCATGTGGTCCTGCACTCATCCACAGAAGCTAAGGTGACAGTTCAACACACAACTGGAATAGAAATTAGAATTCACAGAGCAAAAGTATTGCTCAGACAACAATGTGGCTGAAAGGATAAAAAAAGAATCAGCAGATAGAGATGTTGAGTCATGGATGTTTATAAACCAGCACATTGAAAACACAGTGGTTGCTGCACAGCTGTTTCTGTGCCTTTGGAAAGCTGCCCTGTGTCCACTTTGCTCCCAAACCAGCAATGATGCTGCATTTTTACAATGATGCTATTTTTAAAATAGCTAATGGGTCAAAGACAAGAAATCACAGTGCAAGTACTCAGCAATCTGAACAGCATAAAGTACTCTATGAACTTTTGGAATACTTCCCTCCTACCTGTGGATCTTCATAATTATTTTCTCTATTCATGAAATCATCAATGAGAGCTTTATCTTGGTAAACCTCAGCAAGGCAAACTCTGCAAGAGATACAATTGAAAGTATTGCTCAGAGCTGAAATTTTCCCAGCTCAAAACAGATCTGACAGCAGCAGGGTGCAAAGAAGATGAAATTTTTAAGTGACATGAAATAAAAGAAATACGTAGGAGGACCATGTCCCTTCAGGAGAATTGAGCCTGTGTCTAGAACACAGAACACTTCTTACTTGTAATTGAGGTAGGTCTGTGGGTTTCTCACAATGTAGCGGGCTCTCCTTCCCACAGAATGGGAGGTTTTATCCAGGGACTCCTCGAAGCTGGAGTGCATGAGGTCCCTCACCACCTGCCAGGGCACGAAGGGCCCCTTCACCTGCGGGAGGAGCAGAAGAGCTGCAGTTAACCCTCGCTGTGTGTGAGAGCAGCAGGAAGCCCTGGCTGCACTGACTGTGCAGCAGGCAGCAGCTGGGTGCTCTGGCTGTGCTCAGCACCTTGGCATTGAGCACGTGGCTGGCAATCCTGCAGAGCATGAGCAGGCTGTCCTCCTGCACCGTCCAGGTCACGCGCAGCCGCGTCATCCTCAGCAGCGCGCTCTGGTCTGCCTTGTCGTGGTAGCGCAGCCGTTTGCTCTTGTCTGCACAATCCTCTTCTGGCAAACCCAGGGGAACAAGAAAAGACATTTATCTCAGCACTTTCTATTCTGATTAACTCCAACTTCTGCCACAGGCTCAGCACCAGTTCAAGTTTGTTAGAATGAGAGGTGAGCAGGGAAGGAAGTTGCAGTCTAAAAGTGAAATGCAGCAACAGCTCTGCCATGCATGAGAAAACGAACACTTTAATTGGTAAAGTGACAACCTAGAGCATCATTCCATGAGGAATCTCTAAGCCAGCTATCAAGAGCTGATAATGGATTGCAGGGAGCTGCTCTGGCACAGACCCCATGAGGATTCCTCCAGCCTGTGCAGCTGTGGCTCACACAGAGCTCATGGGCACAGTGTGCTGCTGCTTCTCCCTGGGACACCTGAGCCTCCTGACTGAGGCCACCCACACACATAGCCACAAAGCTGCCCTGTCCCACACCCTCTTTTCCAAAGCAGCTTCCTGCAGGCCTAGCCACAGTAAAGAATGCAGCTTTTTCCTCTTTCTTACCTTTCTTTTTCTTCTTTGTCTTCTTTCCAACATCTTTCCTAAGCCTCTTCCTCTTTTGGCTTTTCCCACCTCTCACTCGTTTTGTTCGATCCTGGTTTGGTTCTTTAGTTATTTCAATACATTCCTCTTTCTGGATAAGTGACTCTGATCCTACCTTTGGTTCTCCCAAAATATTAATTTTGTTGCCTAAAATGACACATATTTGCAGCATTTGAGCTTTATAGCAATGACATTCTACAATGTTAAGGTATAGAGATCAAATGACAAATTTCAGTAAATGAAAAGACAAATACTCTCTCAGTATTGCTCTTCATTAGTCTTGTCATTTCATGCCCCTTCTCAGCAGCTCACAGAATAAATTCCTACATTAATGAGGAATCATCAAGTAATTAAGTCTAGTTTACAGTGCATAAACACAAGGGAACAGAGCTGAGGTTTTACATTCAACCTGAAGCATTTTCTCCTCCTTAGCTCAAACATTAGGCTGCATAACAGTGCTACAAAACATTGGTCCCTCTGGACTTTCTGCAAACTGCACATCAGAAATTAAAAAGGATAGAAATTATTGTTTTATAAAAAGTTATTTACACATCTATTTTACAGCCCCAGAAGCATCTTAGATCATTGTAAGGAAACAGAACCAACCCATGTCATCAATACTAGATAAAAAATTACTGTTCCATATAGCCAGTAATAGGGAATGAAATAATTTATCTGTTTTACTGCCCCAGGAGCATCCCAGATTACTGGAAGGAGACAAGAACAACCCCCACCCTTCATGCTGGGTTTGACCAAGGCAGGAGGAGCTGTGGCACAGCCTCAGTCCTTACCTCCAGTACTGAGTGCCAGGGGGTGTTTGGTGAGGAAGGTCTGGAGTCTTGCTGTCAGTCCATTTTCAGAAACTGTATTTTCCTAAGACAACACAACTTTAAAAAAGGTGACATGCAAAAGGGGTGCACTGGTTTTAACAACAATCTGTTTTTATAATCTGAGTAGTGTCAGAAATAAATTTTCAGTTTAAAGATCCCTGGCTGTAACCAAGAACTCATTTGTATTATTACTACCACATATTAAAATGGCTCCAGAGCTTTTCTTAAATCCCACTGGAATGACCACTAGACTGTGAAGGTTAGAAATCTCCTCCAGCAATTACTGGAAAAGAAATGCTTGATTCTTTCATTGCTACAGAGGCTGAGCAGAGTTTGCTGTAAAATAGTGTTTTTCCAAAGCATTTTACATTCCAAAGGAACTTCTGAAAAGCACAAAACCAAAATGCAAAAACAAACACTGAATAAATGCCTCTTATAGCACATTCTGCCCATCCTAAATCTGAGCCTGAACCAACTGCAATGTACTGGGAGTTTTGCAATTCTCTGCTAAACCCATTTCTCTTGTGTGGACTTCACTGGGGCAGAAGTTTGGTCACAAGATGTGGAGAGGAATGCAGAGACCAAAGAATGCTGGAGGTTGTGTTACTGCTCAACACTGAGGTGACTGAACAGCAGACAGAATAAAAAGTGAAATGATCCTGCCTGAGGGAAATAAATTAGCAACTCTAATTTTATATGCACTGATAGGCTCTGATTTGTGCACTGCTTAGGGGAGAGTAATTACAGGCAGTTCTGTGAATATCCCTGCTCAATGCCTGGTGATGGTGAAAATGCAAAGGAAATGCATGGAATTCTTAGGGAAGTAAAGCAACACTAAACAGCTGTAAAAATCTGTGCTTGGCCACAACCTTAAAGCATCTTAAATTCTCAGACTGTATTTCCACCTTAGAAAGGACAGAGGGAGAACTATCATGGGTTAAAATAAAGACAACAAGGATGATTAAAGTCAGGACAGTTCCATGCTGGAAATAGTAGATGTTAATTTTAAAAACAAGGAGATGAATATGAGAGACATGAGAGATGTTTACAAAAATCCCGTGAAACAATAAGAATAACAAATAATGTATTTTTCACAGCTTCCCTCAGTTCTACAATTACTGGGGAGCTTAAGGCATCAAAAGGAAGTGGTGGCACATAGCAGGAATTTGAAAGACTTTTTCACAGGAGGCTGGGGATAATAAAGACTTCTATATTCTCAAAAACCAGAGAAATTAATGCTAAAAGAAAAAAGCTATTACTGCTTTAAAACATCAGCTCCAGATTTAGAATGGCCTTAAGCCAAAATTGCAGACAGCTGGGAGAGCATTCTGAAGAAATATCCATTGCTCTTACAAGCTTCTATCAGAGACAGGACATTAGCCAGAATTCTGATTTGCATGTGCTGGCCTCCCTATTTTTTTTGTTTTTATTTTTTCCTTGTGCATTTCCTTGTTTTGTATGTTTTGCTTTTTGTCTGACAACATCTACATTCCAGAAAGGCAAGGTGAACCACCAAGTAATGTGTACTGCTTGCTCATTGAAGTATTTCTCCTTTGGTTGAATGTACTAACAAATTCTTTGTCAAGTTCAGTTTTCAAATAAAATTTATGTCCAATTCTCTCATTCACTTCAGCACCAAGATTTGTGAACATCTGGCACTCATTTTGTTCTAGTGCTGCAAACCCTTACTGAGAGCATGCAAACAGTATCAATTTGGTGTCACTACCTCAAGCTTAAGAACATTAAAATTTGGAGAAGTCACTACAGTGTATACATTTTAAAATACCCACCCTCCTGGTCTTGTTGATGATGTAGCTTGTCCAGATCCAATTGCGTTTCAGATGGCCATAAAAGCTGGAATCCAGACCTGCAGCTCCCAGCCCATCTCCAGGGATGGATCCATCATCAACCACTTCTCTGCTTCCTCTACAGCAAGAGGAACAAAACCCACAGGAATTATTTTGTACAGATTCCTTCTCAGTGCTATTAACTGCTGTTTGTGCAATGTGCAGAACTCTCCCCTTGTCCTCCCAGTTTAGGGGGTAATATTACACCATCAATTACATCCCAAAACTGTTTCTTTCTTAAAGATGTCACAGTCACCCCCAGCCTTACTGCAACTAAAAACCAGATATCCAATTTAAAAGATTTACTGCCACACAAAGACATCTTATGCAGAGTTCAAAGCAAGGATCAGTGGAATTGGGTCCTTCAACTCCATTACTTTTTTTTAAGATAACTTGATGTATCTACCTGCAACATGGAACTAACCGAAAATACTTTTAAACAGCCTGTTTATTGAAACAGAATAGAATATTGACAGAGCTAAACCACAGTGCACAAGACAATATAAAAAATTTAGCTGAGGTTCTGCATGGCTGTCACAGGCTGTGAGCATGCAACCCTCCCAGGTATTCTGGGTGTGATTAGGCAGAAGATTAAATGCTCCAGAGATCACCTCCACATCACAGTGCACATTAGAAATTAATCTGCAATCAATTACAGCCAAGTGCAGCACAAAGGGACAGGATTCAGAATGTGGCACCAGGGAGCTGCTGAAGCTACTTGAGATACCATGATATAAAGCATAGGAACAGAAAACCTTTACATTTGTTATTCCTGGCATTCACTAGACTTGAGAAGCATTCCCTCCCTCCCAACTTGGCTCTCCTCAGAACTCTTGCAACACACATCTGTACTGCTCTGGAAGAAATCCCAATCTGTTTATCCCATCCCTCCAGCACAACCACCTGCTTGGCAGCTAAGTTATTGGGAACATGAAACAGAACTATATCTCCTCTGACTCAGTTCAGCTCTGAACCCCTCAGAACACCCAGCTGAGATGCAGGAGTGCTGTTGCTGTTCAGTAGCATCCTGAACACCTGAGCAGCTCCCAGGGCCCAGGTGACCTACGTGGTGTATTCCAGCATGGCACACTTTCGTTCCAGGTTGTGTTTGTTCACTGCTGACTCCTGCTCCTTGTCCACATCCAGGGCAGTCTCCTCCCCTGCAAGGCTGCTCCTCTTTGTCCGCGGACAGCGGACAACTCCTGCACAGGCAAAGGGGTTTCACTGTCAGCATGACAACTCAGGATTCACCTTATCTTCAATCCACCTGGCAAGCTGCTGCTCCCACACAGCACTGCCACTTTCACCCCTTCTCAATACAACATGCCTGCTTCTCACAGAGAAGGGCTACTGCTGACTTTGACATGTCCAACAGGGCAGCAATGCTTTGCCATGAACACAAGTGGATCACAACTACATAAAATTATATGGACACAGCTCCCAACCCCTTTTTCTTTTGTGATGCACAAGACAACATTCCAAAACAGCAGAAGTGAAAAAACAGATCAAGATTTAGGAAGGGAAGAGGAACTGTGGTGTGCCCAGGAGGGGCAGTGAGGGTGCTCAGGAGGTTCAGGTGTGCCATACCCAGGGGTGTGTTCAGGCAGACACACTGCAGATCAAACCAGAAGTTCTCCACGTCCTGCAGCGTGTTGAGGACGTAGCAGCGCCGCTCAAAGGGGCGGCTGCTCTGGGCCAGGTTGTAGTGCAGGTCACAGATGGTGGTGTCCACAATCACAGCATTTCTCTTCATGTACACAAACACCTGCCAGACACAGCACAGCTCAGGCTGTAAACATCACTGAAACTGCCTGATTAGCAGGACAACCAGCTAGGTTAGGGCTGGACAGTTTCTGTCTCTGCTGTTTTTAGCCACTGCTCTGACACAGGCCACACCCATTCCCTCAACATTGCACTGTATTCCCAAATTCCCTTGTCAGCAATCCAGAAACTTCCTTTCTAGATTTAGAACAGTTTCTTTTCACCCTTGTGCACAGGATATTCCAAGTTTCCAGAGAGTGGATATTTCCTGCAAGTCCTCATTTTGGATTTGAATTGATGTGTTTGAGGGCCTCATTACCTTTCTTATCCTCATAAAGTCTCATCTTCTTTCTCCTTTGCAGGTGCTCTCTATATAAAAAGATGCATATGAATCTCCTTATTTTACTCTAATCAGTGCCTTTATACTGTGTCAGACACCCAAGCTTAACACCTTGATGGAAAAGAATGTGTCATACTCATTTAAGTCTTGCCAGTCTGGGACCTCCTGGATCATTACTGTGTGCAGTGCTCACTCAGCATTATACATTTGAGTAGTTCCCTTCCAGAGAAAGAGGTGAAAAATTATCTGCACAACTTACAGTATCACTTGGATTTGGAGGTTTGCACACACATCTGAAACATCAGTACTTCATTTAAGGTAATTATCAACCCCAGATCTTGAAAAATTCATGAAGAATAACTGCCTTTTAATTTTTTTTTTTTTTTTTACTTACCTGGTCTTTGTCTTGAAACTTCTCTGTTGGGCCAAACTGCAGCAGTCCCATGTAACATAATCTCTGAAGGTTTTCTACCACTGAGAAGATGTATCTCCTGTAGCAATGGTAGGAGTGTTACAATTAGCACCCATGGAAACAGAAAAGTGATACCAGAAAATCCAACGTTTTCATGAGGCAACCTGAGTTTCAGCAAACCAGCGAGTTACAGAATTTCTGAAGTGGTATTTTTGCTTGAATTATCAGCCTATGGAAAACATGTAATACCCCAAGGGTCCAAATTTCCTTTCCTAAAATCACAAACCCAATATTTTAGTGAAATATTCAGCAAAATTTTGCTAGTAAAGAAAATTAGCCAGAAACAACATATGTAAAAATGAATTATATATGGTCAACAGCAGATCTGCAGACAATTTCATATTATGTAAAGAAGACAGGAGTAATAAAACATGACTGCTAAATACAGCCCTTCATGTGTGTATGTATGAAGAACTGGGCAATGATTCTTGGAGTTCAGGTTGTTTAAAATTACTGCTCCAAGAAACTGCTTTCAGTTGCTCAAAGCTCTGGCAGAGCAAAAAGTGCAGCATTTTCCATCCTGCATACCTACATCTACGGCAAAATTCTGGCAGTTGCAGAAACTGCCTGCAAGATTTAGTTTCTGAGACAGTTTGCAAAAAATTAGCTTTGCCCACGTTTAATTTTACTAAGATCTAATTAAATGCAGTAAATGAGAGTTGGATTTTGGCAGGAGTTTTCTCTGGGGGTCAGAAAGATCAAGGCTAGAAATTTGGCTCAGTGAGAAGTTTTAGTGAACGGAGGCTGAAGTGACAGCTTGGTTATGTGTCACATTGTTTTGCATCAACCCATCAGATGGAGCCTGCAGATTTCAGAAAATGCCATAAATCCAATTTCGAATTTCTAAGAGCTAGCAATAGGTTTGGAATTGCAAACTTGGGCTCTCCATGAGCCTTGGCTGCTGATACTGCCCAGCTCTGTTCCCTCACCAAAGGCACGTTTACAAGTTTGGAAAATGTCATATAAACCTCCAACCATTCACAAATTGTCAGTGGTGACTTTCTGGGGAAAACTAACATGGTGCTCTTGATTCCACACATTCAAATCACTTTCCTCTCTTCAGTCCAATCTCAAGTTTTACATCTTCTGGAAGAGAAATGGTGAACCATGGCAGACATGCCACGGAGAATATGAGGAGAAACTCAAAGTGTGAGAGGCAGGAGCTGGGAAATGTGGCACCTCTGGAAAGATTTATGAAGGACAGCAACACTTAGAACCTATTAAATTCTGAATTTAGCAGCAGTCAGGAGTGTGTTTTATATAGAAGCAACATCCTGCTGATGAGTTATGAAGGACAGAACCTCCCAGCTCTCAAGCACTGCCTGACAGCATACATGAATATTGTTTATTAGTTTCTTATTACCTTCTATTTGGGAGAGAAAAATGCAGTTTGGCACACTATCCTTTGAGGATTGATGATCCTTGTCTTAAATGCCACAGTTCTCTTTGACACAAACAGGAAATAACTGAGAAAACAATCAGCCACTGCTAGTCCCTCTCTAGAGCCACTTATTTTGACTCATCTGCTTACCTTTTGTAAAGGAGCTGCTGTCGGACTGGCCTTGGAAGAAATCTGATCAGAGTGTGCTTTTTTAGTGGATCATTTAAAAAATCCTCCAAACCTTCCACCTAGAATTATTTTAGAAGTTAATCAAAATGCAAAATGTAACTACCCCCTCAAGTATAAAGCTTTGCAACCAGAATTGCCTGCTAAAATATTTTCTAAGCAAACCTTACTGCTTTTGTAAAATGCTTAAACATTATTCTGGTTAATCAATGAGGCAGAGGATTCAGTGAGATTATAAAAAGCTCTTGGCAAAATAGTAGCTTAAGAATTTGCAGTATTACAGGGCTATACATTTTTTTTTTAAAGTAAGCCTGTGAAAGCAACAACTTTTTCTGTAAAAGACTGAAGTGTCTACTCTTCTCTCCAGGGTCTAGTTTTGCTAAAAGAGATTAAGGATATATTTTTTCCAGCCTATAGGTACAGCTGACATCATCAGACTTTGAAGGAAAACAAAAGAGCACAGTACCTTGTAGCTGACTTGTACAATCTGAACAAAGACTGAGAGGGGCAAGCAGAGAAGAATGTCACTGACAAGAGCCCATCCAAAGCCAAACTCCCTGTGCACGGGGAGGGGAGGGATGTAGCGCATCCAGGACGAGTCATCCACGTACACTGCAAACAAGAACTGCCTCAGACACACCAACCCTACACCAAGAGTTCCACTGTGAGTGCTCAAGCACAACACAACAGGCAGTTCACAGCCAGAAAATCTAAAATGACCTGTAAATTTTCTAAACCTTTGATTTTCAAGCCTTTCTGAAGTAGCCTTTACCTGTTTTTCAGTGTTGAACCATGGTAAGGTCTGCAGTGAAGTCAGGATGTGCCACTTCTTACCTGTTTGATTAGACAGATCTACTTCAGTCTCCTGTGCAGAGGTCTCAGGATTCACCACAGCTGTCACAATTTCTAAGGTCCCATCTGGTTGTGCTTCAATTACAGCTGCATTCTCATCCAGCCCTTGTGTTTTCTCACCATCACCACCTCCTTTTTGCCGTGTTTCATTTAAAGGGTGTCCATAAATTAAGTACCAGAGGAACATGTGGACCATTCTTAAACGGGGCATTTTGGGAAGAAAGCCAAGAGAACGTCCAAGTCCTGGGACTGGGAGGGAAGATTAAAGACCAAATAGAAATAAAAAGAGGATTAGAGCAGGAGAAACAGCTTCCTGTGCAAAACTAATATGAATAAAACTGGAAGAAAAGATAGGCAGTTGAAAGTAAATATAAGTTACAAATAGTAAAGAAGCAGTAGTAAATACAAATGCTCCAGTTCACAATTGTAAATAACATAAGCAGCTAAGAAAACATTGGATAAGCTGGACAGGCTTAATATAAATCAAATTTTATTTCTATAGGAGGAGAAAAACTCCATTTGTATCTTAGGAGATATCTGAAAATTATTATTAATAATTAATGGGAAGGTGAAGGATGACAGAAACCCCGAAGTTGGCTGTACCTGTAACAGGGTGATAGTTCTTTAGCTGTGTTATGCCCATTTTTTCATCAGTTTTTCCTGGCCGACTATTATCAGCTTTACATGAGCTTTCTTGCATTTTTCCTGAATCAGGAACTGCCTCTTGCCCCTGGTTTTCTTCCTCACCATGGTCCTGGGATGTTGGTGTCTGGGGGACTTTAATCCTGTAGTAAAACCACACAGCACTTAGGTACAAAATAAGCAGAGTTCAATTCCTGTTCTTCCCAAACATCAGGAGGTACCAGCGTGTTGCTCAGCTTCGTGCTTCCATTTCTCTGTTGCTGAAGAAGAAGTTGTTTGTTTGGGGATTTTTGCTTACCTTGTGTTTATTTCCTCTGCATATTTTTGCATATCCAAGATAAGCCAAGCTCCCCCAAGCCATCCCAGGCATGCCTGACTTGCCTGTTTGCAGTGCTGGAGTTGGAGATGCGGAACCGCACCTGCTCGATGGCGCTTTTCACCAGGGGATCACTGGGACTCACGGAGGGGTGCACCACAAACTCCACCTGCTCACAGCAGCACAGCACAAACAAACAGAGGGAGTTCATGGAGATATTGGCTCTTAATCAGCTGCATAAATTATCTCAGATTAACAGCAATGGATGAATCCTATGATGGTTTTAATAATTCACAGAACAGCAACACTTTTGGGTGAAAACTCCTGTTGCTACTTTGTATTAAACAAGAAGTCAAAGTACATGGTCTCCAGACCAATAAATTGCTAATGACATTTCTACAAACCTTGGGCTTTGGGTTTTTAAAAGCTGAAACATTTGAGAAACAAATACTTTGACTTGTATATACTAGGCTGAGAGGGATACATGAAAAGTCAGAGCTCATTAGGTGTAATACATATCGCTGCTGAAAGCACACACACAATTCAGATTGGTAAGATTTCATATGTGCTCTTCACTAATTATGCAGCAGGTAATTTTCAGTGGGTTCAATTCCCTCCTTATGAGCACTTCACACTAGAATAAGTGACAAATCTCAGCTCTACAACCACAGACATCTGACTTCCATAAACCTCACTAACAGTGGATTTTTGTTTTAAAATAAAAGATCACATTCTATAAATTTCAACTCAGAAACTCACTTAGGATTTTTCATACACTCTTGGCTTTCAAAAGGGGTTTAAATAGATTTCTGGTGCAGCCTAGCAGTGCAGGGAGAGAACCATGAATCACAGAACTGATAAGCAGTAGAACCTCTCAGAAGGGAGATTCAGAGACTTTGATCTCTGGCCTATTCCTTGGCAATTATGGAAAGCAGTGATTTGGTTCTCACAGTGGCTTAGTTTGACATGAAACTTCTGGGTAGCTCCATTGTGGGTTCTGCTACAAGAAGTGAAGTCACCCATGCATTCCAGCAGAAAGGCCCAGGGCAGTGTGAGGACTGGGAAGCAGGCTGTGTGTGTGTGCTGTCACCTTTTTGCTGATGCCATCCTGGATGATGGTGGTGCGGTAGAGCCTGAGGAGCCCGTCCCGCGCCAGCCTCTGCACCAGCCGCACGATGGACTTCTTGCAGCACTTGGTGGAGACACCTTCTTGCTTCTCCTGATCCATGACCATCTTCTGAAGTCTAAAAGATGCCAAAGATATCTTGTATTTTAAGGCCAGCAATGCTCCAAACTACCTAAGTGGTTTGTTAGAGGATGTGGGGTGAACGGCCATTTCCTTCCCTACTTCTAACAGTCCCTGCTCCCTATTTCCTTCTGCTGGAGACTACTGGGAACTTTGCTTCACATTTCAGCTCTATTTTCTTTGTACTCAAGCTTTTCTTTGTTAGGGGAGAACTATTGTTCTGACAACAGCAAATTCTCAGTGCCTGATTCCCCTGTGCATGGCTACAGTGAAATTACAAATGCAGTCTCCCTAAGGTCAGGAGAACCTACAGCTTTTCAGATGGTGATTTAACAAATGCAGTCAGTTGTTGCAGTTTGTGAGCTCAGTTCAGCTTGAGGCAGAAAGGGTTTATTCAGTGGTATCAGAGCACAGAAACAACTCCTGCATTTACAACATAGATACACACACACACATCCCACCACATGAAGCCAGCTCCCTTCCTACTTCCCTTGCCACAGCTGGCAGGGGTGTGCTCACACCTCACTCTGCCCATGCACTTCCCCACAAATGTCCCAGGGCGTAATTCTGGGCACTTTCATCCCTGGGGAATCAATTCTGAAAAAGATCTGGAAGACAGAAAGGGAATGAAGCAGCAACTGAATGTACACATGGACTTCAGCTGTCCCAAAAGATTAACACATCCTGGTAATTAACAAATGGAAGGCAAACACCAGTGAATTTCCTTGGCAGAGACTGAGGAAGGACAGACCTTCCACTGATTCTGAGGAACCTGTGAGCAAACCTGTTGGCACTGAAGGGACAACAGAGACCTGAAATATCTTCCAAGCCTGTGCTTGGATGTGACTCAATCAATCACTGATGAGGCTGGTGCCAGATGAGACTCTAATTTTATAACGCTCCGTAATTAAACAAGGTGACAGAAGGTTTCAAAATTCTCAGACCAGAGGAGAATAAGGCCATGATTTCTGACTAAATTCCTACAGCAAGCAGCCCTGGGTATACTGACATGCCAGGATCTTCTGTGCTGACACAAAAGATGGATGGTGCAATCCTATTTGTGAAAACACTACTGCCAATTCAGAATTCAGGAGAGCACTGGAATTTCCATTTCTTTTTGGAGGTAAAATCTTAAAGGGCTGAAAGACATTATAACACTTAGGGAAGTATCTCCAGCTCAGATAAGGTGTCAGGAAAAGACATATAACCACACTATATAAAACTGCACTGAAAAGCAAACTTTGAGGGGCCTGCTAGGTTGCCAGTGAGTAGTGATGAGTGACATGAAGACCTGAGTCTCTCCAGTCCATACAGAACACATGAATGAATGTTGAAACTAATGTAGAGATAAAACTGATGCAGATGCAAGAATCCTGCAGCAGGGAAGTGTTAGGATGCAGGATCAGAAGCAGCCCCAAGTCTGGCATACTGTGAATGGACAAGTAAGTTCTTTGATGTGTATTTATGAGACATGTAATGAATGAAAGCGCTCTTGTGTAATTATCTGCATGGAATTATTGCTGCTTCCAAACAGCTGATGGAGATTCAACGCCCCACACCCTCCCTGTGCCACCCTCTCCACCCTTAGAGCAGGGACAAGGCAAGGCAGAAAGGAAGCAGCAGAGTGGTGCCAGCAGCCCAGAGGCCCAGGCTCCCTGTGCAGTGGTGCTCACGTGAAGAGGCTCTCGATGAGGCGCAGGTTCCGCACGGCCTCCACGATGAGGTTGCGGCGCTTCAGCAGCCTGTAGGTCTCGTGGGGCCTCTCCACTGCTGCCGCCTTGGAGCGCTTCTCCTTCCTGAGCCCACAGGGCTTCTGGGGACAGCACAGCACAGCAAAAAGGGACATCAACCAGCAGTGCCTGCAGCCTGATGGGGGCTCCTCACACAGCAACAGCCCAGCAATTCCCAGCTCGCATGGGTTATTTATAACCAACTACTCAGATGAAGATTCTCTCTTATCTCCCCTTACAGGAAGGCAGACCGAGGATGATAAGCAGCACTTGTGTGCTACATTAAGCTATGACATGCATTCTGTCAACAGAGAATTGGAGAGCACCAGGGAACTAACCCAGAACTGTATGTTGGACATCTACCTTCCTATCTCCTAGAAAAATTTTCACTAAGACCTACAATGCAGTGCAGCCAAAATAGGAATGTACTTTGAAATTAATTTAAAAAAAACCCAAACAATATGATAAATAAATACAAAACCTCTAGTTCGAAGTCTTGCTATAAAGACCACAAAACTTAGCTCAGACTGCTGTACCAACAAGAAGATATTAAGACATGTGATCTTACCTTAGGATCTTCAAGTCTGACTTCCTCCACCTCAGCCACATCTCCATCTTCATCCGTGGGATGAGCACAGGTAGAAACACTGGACTCCTCCTTTAGGGTTTCCAAAGTAGAACTATCTCCTGATATGTTGTCAGGGAGCTCCTCAGGATCTTCAAGAATTTGAGGAGAAGGCTGCTTCTTTCCCTGAGACTTCACAGCTGTTGGCTTTGAGCCTGGTTTGAGAGCAAAAAGCCTTGTAATTGTTGTGCTCTCCCTGTTCAGCTTTCTCTCAGAGAGGCATTCTCCCATCCACCCAGGAAGCTGCACTTAAAAGCATTCTGCTACACTTTTCACATATTCTGCCCTGCTGGAAGCAGTGGTTTGACCATGAAAGACTGCACTCAGCCTCCAAATGTGAAGCTGGAAAAAAAGTGAACTCTCTGCCATCAAATAATTCTCTCCACGCAGAAACCTTTTCACAGCTTGGAAAGCCATGAAGGGCTTATCCAGAAATTGCTGTCTGAAGAAAGGAGTTTCTAGCTCAGATTCTCAAGTTCTGCCAGAAACATAACTTTTCTGACTCAAAGCAGAATAAGAATTTAGTATTACTTCAAAGATAATCTACATAGAAAAATAGAGATCTCTCTTGGAGTTTATCAGAGAAGTTGTAGGAACATCTAAATAGGTACAAAAAAAAATTAAGTAAAAAAACCTCCCACCATATTTTTTTTAAATATGTCCCCCAAAGGCTGGTAGCTTTCACACTAAGATGTTCCAAATAACTAAAGAAGAAGCTGAGGTAACTAACTTCAGGGGACAAGACATTTTTGTTACAAAATGCTCAGGTGAGTAAGGCTGTGGGTCAAGTAATCCCAACCCTGAATATCCAAGGAGCACAGTGTGTGAGCTCAGGGAAAAGGGGAGACATGGCATGGGGTCAGGAGAGGCAGCACAAACACTACTGGGACACAGACACGAGGCCACACTTCAGCCCTGAGAATCTCCAGAGGTTACTACCCTTGGTATTCCAAGCCATAGCAGTTTAGGGGAAAAACAGGGAAATAACTAAATAGGCTTAAAAATAAATATGTGACCAAAAACCGTAATGGAAGGTAATAGCATGTTATTTGTTCTTTAATAAAATGATCCATAAGAAAAATGCAGGTTGTTCTCCAGATTTCCAGATCACAAGTTACCTTTGGCTGGTGTTGTCTGATGGACATCATCTTGGACACATGATTTCAACGGAGAACCAGAGCTGGCCTTTTGACCTTTTCCTCTTTTCTTTCTGTCCTTCCCTTCTTCCTCATTGTCAGACTCTGAGGCCGCAGCCTCCTCTTCTGCAGGAGATGCATCTTCCACAGGTGGGGAATCTTCTGGCACCAGAGCCAAAGTAACTGTAGCCAACTGCTCACTCCTGGCCTTCTCCCTCTCAAACTGCCGGTTTAAATCACTCTGCTCTGCAAAAATGTAGGAAATGTACTTTGTTGTCCTCTGCCGACCTTCATCCTCCATAAAACCCTAAGGAAACAGTTGGAATGTTATTTTACCACCTTGCTTCTCCATTCTATCAGTGTTCTCCAGCATCAACAGTTGGAAAATGTTCTCAGTGTTATTCCCCCCCCCTCAAAAGATATCATGTTATTCTTTTTTTCTAAGTAACAAAATGTCCCTAACTTTCACATAGAGAAATCAAAAGGAGTTATATGACTGAAAAATAAACAAATCTGCATTACCAGTGTATTACAATGACACTCCTACAGTATGTGGGATGGAGAAAAGTCTGAGGAAGAACAAACAGTGTGCATTCAGAGTGAAAATCAATTTTTTTCAGAACAAAAATGTTTGTGAAATAAGGGCACTGCAGCTCTCTGAGTGACTCAGGCTTCAGTGGAAGTGCTGCTGCCCTGTCTGCTCCAGCAGGAGCTTTCAAGGAGCTACACTCACACACTGCACCCATCAATAAGGGAAGATTTCATTTTCACAGCTGACCAGGGAAAAATATGTGTAGTTATTCCAATGGTTTATATAGTTTGTTTCTAACTCTACAGAACTTTTTACTGAATGACAAGATTTTCCTAAAAAGATTCCCTATTGAGGGAAGATGGCAATTATCCTGCCTTTGTGGAAAGGGACTGCTGGGTGCATGCAAGACATGCCAGCTAGATTTGTCTGTTGAAATAAAAAACCATTGAAATATCTAGAAATAAGAAGTTAAATCATCATAACTCCTAGAGAAGTAACTGTTTTGCTCCAGAATTTCCTCATATTTTTAAAAGGCAAGTAGATTAATGGTTTTACATGGACAGAGGGTCCTTGAGAGGATCCTTCAGTGCTCTGATGAGAGCAGGTTGCAATTCTTATACTGAACCCTTGCCTCACACACCTTTTTCTCAACTGAATTAATTCTCTTTTCAATCTTACCAAGACTCTCCCACTGTTATTCTCAAATCTCTGCTGTTTCTCATGTTTGAGGTTAACAGTGTTATTCCCAGAGTTACTGAAATTGTACCTTCAGTTTCAATAAGTATTTGAATTATTTTGTTTTAGCCTTACCTTGACAACTTTGTACCTCTCCAGAAGACGACAGAGCATCCTGGCTTCCAGCTTCCCCACATTCATAGCCAGGCGAAGTTCTGCCTGAGAAATACCTTTGGTTCCTCTACTTTCAACTGTTGCAGAAAGGAAAACAAAATAATATCTCAGGGAAATAATCTGACTAAATTATATATATATACACACATACACACATTAACGTTTCCTTGAACAACAGTACATGCCAGAATATTAAATTTACTATCCCCCACTAACTAAAAACATATTTACAGACACATAAAATATTCAGCTAAGTACTGTCATAAAGCACAATTTTACATGAAGCAGTGCCCAGCAGAATGAGGTATGGAGGTGACAGCTTCAAATTAGAAGCACGAATGATTTTTTCTCCCTGGCAGTTTTCCACAGTTAGACATTAATTTCTCTATTTGGAAAGGAAAAGATATAGGAGAATAAGAAACATTGTTTGCTTCATTTTTTCTCATCCCATCACAACATCCTGTTTCTCCTGGGTGGTACTGAGTAGTTTCTAAGCTTTCAGGAAGGGCTAACAGGTGGCAGCACCTCCAGTCTAATCAGGACATAAAGCTCATTTTGCTATGAAAAATTGACACTTTCTGATACAAAAGCAACCAGAATGTAAAAACATCTGCAATATAGACATTTCTTTTATATTACAAGGAGTAAGGAGGTAATGGGAGAAGTCTTCAGATGTCTTAAATCACCTACTTAACTGATAAGCCTGGGTGAGCATATCCCTTTCACAAACAATATCCACAGGCTGAACAACTTTTGTGATGATCTCTTCATCATCATCATGATAATCTTCCATTTTCTTCCGAAATTCCTTCAGCAGTTTAAGGCAACGGACCATGACATCAGTCCCTGTGAAAAATGAGTGTTAGTAACAACTCCTAACAAAGTGCAGGGGATGCACAGCTTAAAAA